>NC_084957.1:1843184-2143184 GCF_949316205.1 Platichthys flesus
CTGATATTTTGGGGGGTTGTCTATCTTTGGTTTTCTGTTCAGTCTAAAGTCGACCAGTAAAGTCGACTGTCATCTGCCTCCTCTGCTCTTTTCCCTGCGGGCAACCAGAGCTGCTCAAACCTGACTGGTCCCAGTACAACCTGAAACCAGTAGCTTCCAGTCTATCTACATGTTTGTTCAGATTCCCGTCTCACCTGAGCGTCGTCCCTCAGCTCCGCCGCCTCCTTCAGGGCGCCGCCGGCCGTCTTGAAGGTCTCGTCCACCACCTTGATGCTGGTGTGCCTCAGCGTGACGTGGTCCCTCCCCCGCCGGCCCACCCTCCTCACCGACAGGCCCCGGCGCTGGGCCTTGCCGCCGCCTCGCCGGTTGGTGACGGCCACGTGGACAAACAGGCTGGTGTGGGGCAGGGGGTCTCCCACCAGGCCCAGCAGGGGCACGTTGCGGTAGCCAGGCTGAAGGCACTCGAAGGCCACGCTGTACTGGCCGATGAAGTCGTCTCCGATGTAGTCGTCGTCCAAAACCACGAAGCGCAGCAAGGCCAGCTCCGGCATGTTGACCTGGAGGAGACAAGGGGAGGGGTCAGCACCTCCATGGACCATGGAGACATCGTGGTTATGAGAGTGGGACGGATGGAAGGAGGGACAACCTGAAAAGTCTTAATTAATCCTTTCTCAATAAGTTCATTCACTAGAAGAACAAACTCTATTTGAGGATCCAAGCTTCTCAAGGTTCCATGTGTTGTCACCTGAAAGGATTCTGTTCATTATCCATCTGCTCTTGGTTCATTAAGTCCACTTCAGTAAATGTTCTCCTCAGTGAAAGATGATCAATTAGTCAGAAAACATCACTTCCTGTTAATAAGTGTCACTCATGGAGCCGCTCAGCAGAACGCTGATGAAAACACGACTTTACATTTCAGATCCAACCTTCAGAGCACTTCACCTTCCCCCTCAGGTAATACCTCGATAAGCACCTGTACAAGGGTGACACACACACACAGACACACACACACAGACACACACACACACACACACACACACACAGTTCTGTTTCATTTAAAAGCGTCCAATGGTTTTAACCTTCCCAGGGAAACGAGGGAGAAACTCTTTTGTTCCGCTCTCTGGTAACAGCTCACTTATTACAATAAGAGCAGCAGGAGAGATTTTCATATGATTCATATTCATCTACCTCAGAAGCTGTTTCCCACAAAGATAGAAAACGTAAACTAGGCTCAGCAGCTTTAAAAAACACCTGCTTCATTTTCACTGTGTTACTGTTGAATTTATCACCAATGTTTCTTTATGATGACGGACATGAGCCCCGTGGTTTATTAAGAATGAATCCCACAAACCCCGTCTGCTGCCATAAATAATAATATCCTCCTCACATGTTCTTTTGAGCGACCCCCCCCGTCCCCCCCCGTCCCCGTCGGTGCAACAGGTTTGAAGCGGTTCTGGGTTTTCTCTGGATCAGCTGCGTTGTCAGTGTCATCCTTCAACACACACGTGCACGTCTCCAGTGACACGCGTGTTCACGTCGGGGGTTCTGTGAACATGTTCCAGTTTGAAGTTGATGGATGGAGGTGAGGAGAACACACTGACTGAAGGAGGAGCTGCACTATTGTAGCAAAATATACACCCTCTGTTTGATAGTGTGTGTGTGTGTGTGTGTGTGTGTGTGTGTGTGTGTGTGTGTGTGTGTGTGTGTGTGTGTGTGTGTGAGACAGGGACTTGTCTTACTAATGAGGACAAATTACAAGTCTTCATTGAATGAATGATTAAGGTCAAGAGAAGGTTGAAGTTAAAGTTAGATCAGGTTGAGGTTTGGTTTGGATTCAAGTTAATGTCAGAGTGATGGTTAGTCTCAGTTTCTAGGAGACTGTCCTCATTTCAAGGCTCCTCTAAATGTCTCCGTCCGTCCCAGCAGCTGCGTCCTTCCTGGTCCAACCTGTCCCAGGAAGCAGGGACAGCAGTAAGGGCGAGACAAGCTGGGGACGCAGACCGTGGAAATCCTCCCGAGACCAGAAAGACTAATTTTGGTTTCGGCCTTCGAATTGGGATATTGTGTGTACTTGTGTGCGTGTGTTTGTGTGTGTGTGTGTCTGTGTGTGAGTGTGTGTGTGTGTGTGTCTCCACTCCCACAAGCGTTGAGTCAGGGCCGAGTGGTGGAGAGAGGAGCTGAAGTTTCATGCATGGGCAAGTTAGACAGACAGCTCCAGCAGACTGTGTGTGTGTGTGTGTGTGTGTGTGTGTGTGTGTGTGTGTGTGTGTGTGTGTGTGTGTGTCTGTGTGTGTGTGTGTGTGTGTCTCTCTCTCCTCTCAGTTTCCCTCAGACGCCCTGTGGCAGAGCAGTTCTGTGACAGTTGATTCAATCACTTTGGAACCCAAACGTTCTGGTGAGGAGACGATAAGGAGACGATAAGGAGACGATAAGGAGACGATAAGGAGACGATAAGGAGATGATAAGGAGACGATAAGGAGACGATAAGGAGATGATAAGGAGACGATAAGACAGAAGGACGATAACTCAACATCTATTCTTAGGTCCAACGTGTGGAGCTTCTCCATCACAGGTGGAGTCATGGTGGACTTCATACTCGACTCTTATTCTTTTCCTCTTCTGCAGCAAATCAGCCAAACTAAGCACAGAGACACATTCTAAAGGCAAATTAAAAAATCACTTGAATGAAACCAAATTAATATTACGTCATACACGCAGGGTTTCATATCCAAAACCCACAGCTGAAGAAAATAACATTTTAATGTTTCTGCTTCGGGACAAAAGAAAGTTCCTCAAACCAAACGAGCTGTTTCAAAAGCAGAAGTTCGAACCAGTGACAGTTTGAAAAGTTACGTGCTTCGTCTCCGATGACTCGCTCTTTGTTCCAACAGAAGCAGAGAAATCCTACATTACCCATAATGCAATTTAACAGCTGACAGTTAAGCCTTATGGTGCGTTCGTGTGCTGTCGCGAGAATCAGAGATATTAGCTCCCGACGAGGAAACGTCTCGTGAACTGAAGTCGGAACAACAACTCAGAAAGTCAAGGGAATAGAGTTTCATCATCGACTTCATATCAAGTGAACACAGTGATGTCAGAACGACTCGGCCGCTCGGGAGCATCAGAGAGAATCATCTGAGTTGAGTCAGCAGCAGATAATGAGCAGCAGAGAGGAGGAGGAGCCAGACGTCTGGGAAACTCGATTCTTTCTAAGAATCCCACAGAAGTCTTCAGACCCAGTGACTTCACACAGCTCCTTTCTTCACTTCACATTCACAGGACCAGCTATAGACACCTGTGCTCACACAGAATCATCAGAGTTCCTCTTGAATGAGCTTTAAATCAAACCTGCACAACAGAGAAAAGAGCAGGTTCATCCGTCATGATCTCAAACTGTTACACAACGATACACACTGACACACCACCATACACACTGACACAGCACGATACACTGACACACCACCATACAAACTGACACACCACCATACACACTGACACACCCGATCTACTGTAAACACACTGAGAGGCTGTTTATGAGCAGACAGCTGAGACAGCTGTTTTCATCAGGGCTGAGGAGGAAAACTACATTTAGATTGAGCTGAGTGTGTGCATGTGTGTGTGTGTGTGTGTGTGTGTGTGTGTGTGTGTGTGTGTGTGTGTGTGTGTGTGTGTGTGTGTGTGAGTGAGTGTGAGTGTGTGTCAGAGCCTGGAGGACTAATGATGAAGACATATGAGCACACGCCTCAACAGGCTGATACTTCACCACTCAGCAGGACCTCCACTGATTATCCTGCCGCTGTGTTAACACACCGCACAGTTTGTGTGTTTCTGAGTGTGTGTCTTTTCTATTGTGTGTGTTTGTTGGACATGACACACTGACAGTGAGTGTCCACTCTTCCTCCTCCTGCTCTTCTTCCTCCTCATCCCTTTGATAAAACGAATGGAAAAACACACAAAGCTTATCATCTTAACACAGGTGTGAGTATAACTGGGATTTAATGTGTTTCCAACAAACTCAGTTGAATCAGTTTGTGTTGACTTTGTTCAGGTTGGTGTGAACCTGTCGTTGTGTGAAGCCCTGGCGCCGGAAGCTTGTTTCCTGTCCCTCGGTTCTTTCTCTCTTGAAAATGAAATTGTCAGCGGATCCTTTGAGTCTTTGAATCTATTGAACTGAGGATGAGGTTTTCTCTCCTGCAGCTGTTTCACTTTCCCTCCATTCATTTATCTGAGCGTCACATGGTTCCCTGAAGGTTTCACTGAGTGTCACTGCCAGTTGAAGTTCTGCTCCTCGGCTGAACCACGAGAAAGAAAGGTGCTGTCGTATGAGATCGTGTTGAGATTAATAATATAATCCTGCAGACGTGACACTTTTCTTATATTTGTGGTCAGAGAAGCCAGAGGACTGAGATGTAGCTCGTCTCCTATTGGCTGAGCTTTGACCTGTTCTGCAGGATGTTTGTTCTGTCAGAAAACCGTGAGAGAGACGTTGTGAACGACTTCCTGTCCCGTCGTGATCTTTGTGTTTCTACAGAAGACGTCTGAGCAGCGGCGAGGATCAGGGAACCTGAACTGACCAGGCTGAGCTTCATTTACCTTGTGTTATCAGGTTATTATTTAAAGTCACAATCAAATGTCAGTTTCCTTCTTTGTCCTGAACAATGAGAATTAAATATAACAGTAAAAACAATAGAATCTGCTTGAATTAGAGTCTGAGACCTTTTGTTTGAGAATGATGTATTCAGACTATACAGACTTGGATTCCTTTAAGTCTTTACTTACTTTAAATGTAATAATTTATAGGGTCATAAACCTGTGTGTGTGTGTGTGTGTGTAAGAGTTGTGAAGCTGTATATCATCCCTGTGTGCATAACCAGATTGTCGATGTGTATTCAGAGCCTGTGAGTGTCTAACCAGGCCGATTTAAAACGAGCTTTTGAAGATTTGTCCGAACCCAGCGTCACCCACGATGTGTTTTCTGAGCTGATCTGAGGCCTGTCGGGCACTGTCAAAGCAAATGTGTGCGTCTCAGTAACACCGGCTCTTCACACAGCGACAGAAGAGTTTAAACAAACACACACAGGAGAGAAGAGACGTCGGCTGCAACTTCACAACTCGTCTGTATTTCCTCTCTCAGCCTCAGCTTTGAAAGATTTGTCTGCACGTTCACAGATCTGTGCACAGGCTTGCAAATCAAAATACACTCAGAATGTGTGATAGATTAAGAGCCCCACAACACAAGAGAAACCTAAATGACACACACACACACACACACACACAGTGCATGGTGTGATGTGACCACAGAGAACACATCAGTTGTGACAGCTTGTCATTTCAGCTCAACTTCACTGATTCAGGACTCGTCAGTGACGGCTAATGGAGAAAAAGCCAAATGAGTGACACCTCAGTCGTTAAACCTCATCTGATATAATAGATTCACTGCTTCAGTGAGTCTGTTCATGAGAGGAACTCGTTTCTGTCTGAGTCTCCTCCAGTTAAACTCTCAGGGCTCCATCAACAAACTGAGAGAACTCAACAGAATCAGCTCCTTAACGCCGTCGTCCTCTTTCTCTTTCAAGTTAACGTCCACGTTCCAAAAACTTAAATAAAAGCAGAGTGAGAGGAAATATGAGGACTTCTGGCTGCACATCAACAAACACGCTGCTTTTCATTTCAGGGAAATTATCTGAGATACACGAAAACAAATCGTTTAAATTAGGAACTAATCATTAGTTCTGTCCGTGAACAGGATTATTAGCAGGAGCCGTCAAGCACTTCTGTAAATGATTCAAGCAAGTTATTTATTTTTTCAGTGTTTTTTATAAGAAAAACCCAAAATTTAGCAAAGTGAAAGAAACCTTTAAAACACTTGAACTATTTCTTACATTTTATTTTGTGCACAGTGTGAATCGTAGGATTTTGGATGTTTTCGAGATAAATCCAACTTGTGATTGATTGACAGCATCACTCGTACCTGTAAAGAACGTGTTGAGATCAGTAAGTAAAGGTTCTGACCTGGAACTCGAAGGTCTCATCGAACAGCGGGTCGTCCTGGTTCTGAGCGGCGGTTCGAGTCCGCTGCTCGGCGCAGTCGGCCGGGACGCCGTGCAGCTCCAGGACCACGTAGGGGTCGATGACCTCTCCCTTCGCCCCCGACCCCTGAGGCTTGGGCAGGTTGTGGGCGCTGATGACCTGCAGAGTGAGACCCAGAGGATGAATCACAAAATAAAAGATACAAAATAAAAGTCTAAAAGGGAAAGAGGACATTAATTTGACATCAGGACGGCTCTGTCTTAAAACCAGACTCACATGGTCACATGGTGCATTAAAGATATGTTTGTAATAATTCCTCCTGTTCAAACTGAATCATCTGACGTCATAAATTCCCTGAAGGTTCCACAGACACCGACAACAGCGGAGACATAACCACTAACACGAGGCTTCAGGAATCTGATCAAATCAAATCTTCTGACTTCGACTTCTCCTGTTCGTATTTCCCTGGACAGCGTTTCCTCATTTCCAGCATGAACAGAATTAGTCGGGATCTGATGAACTTCGACCGATGAAGCTTGAAAATTAACTTTTAAATGCAGTGAAAATGTAATTTATCCAAAATAAATTATAGTGATGCATCAGTGTGGAATGTAATGACTCGACAGCAGCGGTTCTTAAAATAGGCGTCCACTCAGAAACACACATCTAAAATCGAAAGACATTTCGTTCTCTGGGGAATTACAGAGCTTTCCAAACTGTGGTTCAGGTGAATGTGAGGAGTCGTGAGATGATTAATGAGAGAGCGATATGAAATATTAGATCATTTTAACAGTTCCTGACATGAAGCCTTGTGGGAGGTGGAGGAGAGATCTGAACTAACAACTTAAAAAGATGTGAAACACGACTAAACACACGGATTCAACCAAGAAGCTTAAAAAGGCTCCAACAAGAGTTTAAAATGGTTTCTCTAAAAACAACTCAATCAGAGCTCTGCTTCCGATTCTGAATGACTCACATTAAGAAGATGATCATATCATATCATTATGAATTATTAACTTTAGTTTAAATTGTTCTTCTTCAATAAGGCCAAAATATTTAGTTTCAAGTAGCATGAAATAAAAATACTCAAGTGAAATACACTTTACACTTCATTAAAGTACTTGACCAAAAAAAAAAGAGTTTGGGATGATGATGAAATAATAATAACCTTTACTAATAAACCTTAAATCAGAAGTTGAGTCAGATGTTCACCTTGATGCGGAGCGTCTGAGGAGGAACCCCCGGGACACACCCCTGAGTGTGGGCGCTGAAGTACGACACCTCGTCCCTCATCACCGCCGGACGCAGCACGTAGCCACACCCCCCGTTCTGCGAGAAGCGGCCTCGGTGGAGGTCCAGCATGGCGCCGGGGGTCTGCTGGTTCAAGGCCACGAGCTGGACCCCTCCCTTCCAGTACCCCTGTGGGTTGGGGTTGCTGGAGTCCAGGCGCACTGAGCTGGGCCGCACCCGGGTTAAAGTGCGCTTTGTGAACATGACCAGGTCCTCGGGGCTCTCGCTGGTCAGCCGCCCGCCCTCTCCCTCCCCCAGGGAGCACAGGGTCCAGTAAGGCGGCTCGGGGGGCAGCGGCGTGCCGGGGGAGGAGGGGCTGCTGGGGGGGGACAGCTGCTGAGCGTGCTTGTGACTCCCCCTCTGGGCGTAGAAGCTGCGGCTGCCGGTCCGACCGATGACCACCAGGTCTGACAGCTCTTTGTGGAGACGCAGCTTCCGGGGTTGAGAGGGCGGAGGCACCACCAGGACCACGCCCAGTTCCTCCTCACCGGGGATGGTCATTCGCCGCCCTGCCAACGGCCCTCCTCCTCCTATCTCCTCATCCTCCTCAGAGACCTCGCCGTCTGACCCCTGCTGCTCCGGAGGCAGCTTCTTCCCCACCAGCAGGATGCGGCCCTTCAGCTGCTCGGGGGAGGGCAGGGTGGTGGCTCGCCCCCCCAGGCAGACGGGCAGGGCCTCCGGCGTGAAGAGACGGGAGCCGAACACCTTCTTCAGGTGCTGGGCCATCGTGCGCTGCTGGGCCGGGGAGCAGCGCTGGCACAGGTACACCAGGAGCGGGTACTGGGAGGTCAGGAAGGCGTACTTGTTCACCACCTCCAGAGCAGAGCGGATGGTCACAGGAGCATGGTGGTGATGGTGGTGGTGGTGGTGGTGATGGTGGCGGGGGACTTCTGGCCCGTAGTCCACCCCCAGCAGGGGCTCCCCCTCTGGGCCGTCGGTCACTCCCAGCTCCAGGCACCGACAACCAGACTGCAGGGACTTGATCAGGCCTCCGAGGTCGGCTCTGCCGTGGACCTGGTCCTCCAGCAGGTACGAGCGGTACGAGGTGCTGAGCAGATACACACATCACAAACCCACACAATCAACATCCTGTCCTTTAAATTATAATAGAATTAATGATATTTAGTGACAAATAGTATAAATTAAATTAAAGAAGCATTTCAACCCCCCCAAAACATTTCCACATCTCACGTCCCCTGATCCTTGAATAGATTTTTAACAGAATAATAATGATAAAACATAAAATATGAATAGCTCTGCTTCAATCAACTGTAACAGCCACATTATACACGTTAAAGAATTTTATTTTCATTTAATATTATAAATAATAAAGGCCTTTACCTATATTAGAGTTTTTTGGGAGCTTTTACTTTGTGAATTCAATATATTTTGTGATAATTTGTTTCTTTTGAATTCTCGTTCCATGCACTTTACTGAACTGGACTGTTTTCCAGTTGTGTGTTCGTCAGTGCAGTTTGAACCACGTGTGTAACTCCATGGTGCTCAAGGTGGAGCTTTTATTCTGAAGTGAACGCTGGCTGTGATTGGGCTGAAGACCCACCTGACGTAGTAGTGGGACAGCGGCAGGTTCATGTCCTGACACACCCCCAGGTGCTCCGGGTCCAGCAGCTGACACTCGGGCGACTGCAGGTAGCGAGCGAACCC
The DNA here is from genome assembly GCF_949316205.1 of Platichthys flesus. NCBI lineage: Eukaryota > Metazoa > Chordata > Actinopteri > Pleuronectiformes > Pleuronectidae > Platichthys > Platichthys flesus. The sequence goes on from NC_084957.1 coordinate 1,852,170, forward strand.
GTCCAGACCCATCAGCCCCCGCTCCCGGCCCTGCGCCGACGGCTCGTGGCGCCTCAGCAGCTCCCAGCAGCCCTCGGCCGTGGCCAGGGACAAACCCTGCTCCGTCTCCAGGAAGAGACGCAGGTCCTGGGGGTCCAGACACTCGCGGTCCTTGGACAGCTGCACCAGGAGGAAGTAGACGTCGGGCCGGGTGCAGAGCTCGCAGAAGGCCTCCTCGAACTCCTCCCGGGTCACATGGGAGGTCAGCTTCTCTTTGCTGCGCTGGATCTCTTTGAAACGCAGACGCACCTGAGAGAGGGAGGAGGAGAGGGAGAGGGCGGAGGAGAGGGAGAGGGAGAGGGAAGAGGAGAGGGAGAGGGAGAGGGAGAGGGAGAGGGAGGAGGAGAGGGAGAGGGCGGAGGAGAGGGAGAGGGAGAGGGAAGAGGAGAGGGAGAGGGAGAGGGAGAGGGAGAGGGAGGAGGAGAGGGAGAGGGAGGAGGAGAGGGAGAGGGAGGAGGAGAGGGAGAGGGGGAGGAGGAGAGGGAGAGGGAGAGGGAGGAGGAGAGGGAGGAGGAGAGGGAGAGGGAGGAGGAGAGGGAGAGGGAGAGGGAGAGGGAGAGGGAGAGGGAGAGGGAGAGGGAGAGGGAGAGGGAGGAGGAGAGGGAGAGGGAGAGGGAGAGGGAGAGGAGGAGAGGGAGAGGGAGAGGGAAGAGGAGAGGGAGAGGGAGAGGGAGGAGGAGAGGGAGGAGGAGAGGGAGAGGGAGGAGGAGAGGGAGAGGGAGAGGGAGAGGGAGAGGGAGAGGGAGAGGGAGGAGGAGAGGGAGAGGGAGAGGGAGAGGGAGAGGGAGAGGGAGAGGGACAGGGAGAGGGAGAGGGCGGAGGAGAGGGAGAGGGAGAGGGAGAGGGAGAGAGAGAAGGAGGGGGAGAGGGAGAGGGAGAGGGAGGAGGAGAGGGAGAGGGGGAGGGAGAGGGAGAAGTAGAGGGAGGAGGAGAGGGAGGGTAGGAGGAGAGGGAGAGGGAAAGGGAGAGGGAGAGGGAAGAGGAGAGGGAGAGGGAGAGGTAGAAGGAGAGGAAGCGGGAGAGGGAGAGGGAGAGGGAGGGTAGGAGGAGAGGGAGAGAGATAGGGAGAGGGACAGGCAGAGGCAGAGGCAGAGTCAGAGGGAGAGGGAGGAGGAGAGGGAGAGGGAGAGGGAGAGGGAGAGGGAGAGGGAGAGGGCGGAGGAGAGGGAGAAGGAGAGGGAGGGGAGAGGGAGGAGGAGAGGGAGAGGGAGAGGGAGAGGGAGGAGGAGAGACAGGAGGAGAGGGAGAGGGAGAGGGAGAGGGAGAGGCAGAGGGAGGGAGCGAGAGAGGGAGGACCGGCCGGATGGAGAGAAGACGGGTGATGGAGCGAGAGATGAAGAGAATTAATTAGTCATTCCTTCAAAGCAGTCGACAAATTTGATTAAACTTCAGTTATCTTGCTTCCATGAGGATATTGAAGTGACCCACATTAAACACCTCAGTGTAATAACTTCTTCCCTCTCTCTCTCTCTCTCTCTCTCTCTCTCTCTCTCTCTCTCTCTCTCTCTCTCTCTCTCTCCTTCTTCTTTCACTCCGCTCCCTCCTCTTCTCTCTCTTCTTTTATCTGCTTCTCAGCAGGGACAGAGTCTGAGAGACGAACCCCATTTTGGATCCGGCCCCATGTTGGTTAAATTGGTCTAAATGTCACGTCCTCTGTTCTGATCGTCTCTTTTAACTCTTTGTGACATCGGGGAAGAGGAGAAGTAGAAAGTCACCGAGCTGATTCCTGCAGTCGCCTCAAATCTACACAGGTCTTACAGCTGAGGCCACGGCTCGTCTCACAGCTAATTACAGGAAAACAAGTTGCTGGTTTTATTTATATTCTTACTTTGCTGTTCCTCCAAATGATTCTCTGAGAATCCCAGGAACTAAAAATAAAATAGTTATCTCAAAATGTTAAAGAGAGAGGATCTCCCTGAGCCAAACCACTTCCTTCTGCCAAGTATTTGTGTTAATCCTGCTCAATAACAAACACATAACCTGCTCAGAGGACATAAATGAACAATGCTGTCGGACACAGAACAATTCAGAAGCTGTAAAAACCTGAAGAATGAGCTGAAATTCACAATAATCTGCAGAGTTGTGTGATTTTCTGTGGATTTGTCACCATGAGCAGCAACTCTCACATCCAAATGGTCATGTGAGAGGTACAAACAACAACATTTTACATAAACTCTGCTTCAGTTCAGTCTTCAGCCACAGCTGCATCGTTTGGCACATCAACATCTGCACGAGGTGAAACCCTGGAGAGTGATTTTCACTCCCTGCTCACCTTCGCCTCCCTGATGCCGGGACACAGTTTGCAGATGGTGGCGACCGCGACGTCCTCCGACACGATGCCGTAGCCGTCTTCGTCCACCTGGCCGAACTCCGCCGCCAGCCACTCGCTCCTCATCTTGCTGCCCAGGCTTCCGTCGACCGCCACCACCCCTCCTTCCCCCAGGCCTCCTCCCCCACCTCCCCCGGCCCCGCCGATCACAGACGGGTGGGCCAGCAGGTAGCGCAGGCCCGTCACCCAGATGTTGGCCACATCAGCAGACAGTGCAACCAGGTCCAGAGACTGTGGAGGAGGAGCAGATCATTAGCATCACTGCAGGGGACGGTTGTTCAGGGAGAAGCATGGTGAAGAGCATCTCCTCCTCCTCCTCCTCCTCCTCCCTCACCTGGTAGTCGTCTCCATGTATGATGGAGAAGGCTGCCTCCTCGGCCAGCTGCTCACACAGGGGCCCGTTGTGGAGGAAGGTCTCGGTGCTCTTCCCGGTGCGGACCTCCCGGACGCTGCACACGTCCAGCCGGGCCCGCTCCCCGTCCTTCTTCGACGGCTCCCAGCGCAGGCAGCTCAGGTCCGGGTCCAGGGTGTAGAACCGGCAGTAGAGCCTGGAGTTGGGCCGGATCTTCTTCAGCTCACAGCCGCCCTGCATGAAGGCCAGGCAGTCGGCCGCACTGCTCACCTGGGACGGAGCAACAGCCGTTATTATCTAGGTTCAAATGCAAAATGTAGTTTTGTTTTGACTTCTGTTCTAATCCACCTTCTTCTCAGAGGGCATGCTGCTGAAGGACACCGTCTTCTTCCTGCCGCCGCCCACTTTCTGCACCGAGGGATCCTGGGAAAACACAGAGGGACGGACGAGAGGTCAAGACCAGGACAAGTGATTCTACATTTTAAGGTTTGATATTTGATACGATTCACAACATGGAAACTTCAACACAGACACAATATTTTATACAAACAGCTTCTTATAATAACAAGAGAGCTCAGACTGGAGCTTCCACAGTTTAAGTTTTCCACTGGGTTTTTATACAACTGATGATTTATTGTGTAAACTATGAAAATGTTTTAATGTCACATTCTTCTCATTCTGGGTCCCGACGTTAGAAACTTAAAATAATGTGTAATAATCTGGTTTGGTTGTTTCTCCTCTGAATCTGGACAGAATCACTTTTACTCTCTGAAAGTATTTCCGCTCATCACATCCTTATTTAGACGTGCAGGTTGATTCAAGTGGTTTCATAAACAGGGACAGAGGCCGTGGGAAGGTTTACTGTTAATTTAATACATATTCCAAAAACTTTTATTTCACTTAAACCTGTGAAGAAAAGTGTGAACTTCAAGTGTTTAATATCGGTCTAATGTGGAGAACAGACTGAGGAAGGAGCAGATTTCACACATAAATAATACAATTGGTGGTTTATTGATTCATTTCCTGGCAGAAAGAAAAGGTGAATTTGTCGTGAAAGGGAAAAAAGTGCAACAACATGTATAAAAGTGAAGAACTGACTCGTGATTGGTCGACTGCAGAGACTCTGGCTCCAAATGACGTCACCAGTGCAAGATGGTTGCGTCTGTATCCAAGATAATTTGGCTTAACGTGTCAATATGATTGTGACATAATACGTTTTGGTCAAAGGTAAAGAAAATGTGAAACCCCAAATGATGAGGAAGTTAAATAAACAGTTGTTAACACGTGAATTCCAGCGCCCGCGCCGTGTGAGGACGAGCTGTGAGTGAGGCTGGACGCCGCTCTGTGTTACCACTCGTCTTCCTCGTCCAGGTTCAAGGCCACTTCCCTCCGAGAGCGTCTCATGAGCACAGCTCCCTGTTCAGTGAACGTCTGAGCAAACCAAACAGCAGCTGGACGGAGCTCAGCTCTCTGCCCTCAGCGCCAACGTGTCATTATCGTTCCAGCTCCGACCAGCGCGGCTCATTACCGAGCGCCGAAGAGCTGCTATCAGGCTCTTCATCAGCACCGAGGAAAACAAGGCTATCGTTGACATTCGCTCAGCACGTAGAGATGAAGCTGCAGAGACAGAGGCAGGGATCACAGATCGCAGGGAGGGAACATGCACATGTAAGACTTCAGAACCCGGGAGAACTCATCAGAACTCATCAGAACTCATCAGAACTCAGGAGAACCCAGCAGAACCCAGGATAACTCATCAGAACTCATCAGAACCCAGCAGAACCCAGCAGAACCCAGGAGAACTCATCAGAACTCATCAGAACTCATCAGAACTCAGGAGAACCCAGCAGAACCAAGGATAACTCATCAGAACTCAGGAGAACCCAGGAGAACCAAGGAGAACTCATCAGAACTCAGGAGAACCCAGCAGAACCCAGGAGAACTCATCAGAACTCGGGAGAACCCAGGAGAACCCAGGAGAACTCATCAGAACTCATCAGAACCCAGCAGAACCCAGGAGAACTCATCAGAACTCATCAGAACCCAGCAGAACCCAGGAGAACTCGGTCAGGATGTACACTCTGAAACATCTGTGACCTCAGCAAGTTTGACTGTGACCTGATGGTTTAAGTTTTAATTAGAATAACACCATGACACCATCGTCCTCCATCATGGACACGGAGCAGCGACCTGAACCCAGTGGGTCGGTGTCACCGCCCGAGGCCCGGTCCACTGTGGTTACACCCTGAGAACAGCTCATCTATTGTGAATGTGCTGTTTACGTGCAGGTTGGATGTAAACAGTGATTCATGGTGTAAGGAGCCGCGGCGCCTGCCGCCTCCCGGGGGAGCTGTGAGAAAAGCTCCTGTCGCTCACAGCTCATCTATTGTCCAGCAAATGAATTAACAAGGCCGGCTCCTGTCAGAGGCTCCATGTGACACCCTGGGCTCCTGCACGCTGACAACACACACACAAACACACACACACACACACACTGCTCAGCGCCTCAATGAAATGTAATTAAATCTACATGTAAACTGTCGCACTTCCCGTGCACCTTAATGCAGGTGCTTTCCAAACTCAGGGGAAACAAAGGGAACACTTGTACACACAGACACGCACACAAACACACACGCACAGACACACACAGGGCCAGTACCAATTGGCTGATTGTGAGGCAGCTAATAGTTGTCACAGGCTCCAGTAAACATGGAGGGTGGATTTGAGGCCCTCCAGACCTCAGCTCTGCTTCCTGAGGCTGAGGGTCAGGATGTTTCAGCTGGGACGACCTGTGACGCTCTGTGGGTCTGGAGCCACAGGTTCGATTCTGTAAACTAGACACCAAAGCTTTAATATTACAGATTCAATATTAATATCAAGTCATTTGAAACTGCCAGCAAAACAACGATGGCCCCATCGACAGGACAACGTAACTTAACTGCCTTCTTCAACCTTCGCTGTCAAACAGCTTCATATAGAAATACATATATAAACATATATATATAAAACTTCAGTAAAATGTGTGTAAGCAGCTTTAAAGAAGTACAGTTACATACTTTTTACCTGTGATGGAGTATTTTTTACATCATAGTCTTATTTTTACTAAAGTAAAGAGTTTCTCAGAAAAGCCTCAGAAAACTTTATGCTCGAGGTCGTTTTTCAAGAAGAAAACAAGTTTATTCTCAATCCATGAAAAACTCTTCTTTTCATTTTCTTTGGGACAAATTGTCGGAGAGGAAAACCAATCAGGACACAGCAAGCGGCACACAGCGAGGGTGTGTCTGTGCGCAACTGTCCCACAAAATGTGTGTTTTACTAAGTTGGTCAGCGAGGAGGCGCCGGTCAGACGAGCTTAGAGAAAGCAGGTCAGCCCGTATTTAGGTGGACGCAGGCCGGGGGGGGGGGGGCACCGTGCACTTGTGTGTCCCTGGCTGAGCCACTGATGCCGCGAGGCGGCGTGGACATTTGGGATGTTGTTGTCATCTCTGCCCCAGTGAGGACACACAAAGGCGTCCAGGAAACTACACACACATTCTCCTAAAGCTGTTAATGCAGCGCTCACAGGGCATCTATCAGTGATAATCCCCCCCCCCACCACCACCACCACCAGTTTGTCTTACTTCCACTCTCTCTAGCTGCAGATCATTCTCTCCATCACTGAGTCGCTGCCAGAGAGAGAGAGAGAGAGAGAGAGAGAGCGAGAGAGAGAGAGAGAGAGAGAGAGAGATCCCAGTGCAGATGGAGAGATGGTGAAATGGGACCAAAAGCTGCAGGGAAAAGAGAAGAGACACAGGAAAGGTCAGACGGGCAAATTAAGAGAGTGGGTCGGAAGAATGAAAGGACGGCCTTAAGTGGAGACGAGTGGACAAAAACCTGACCGTCAAAATAAAAGTGCAAAGGAGCGAAACGAATGAAAGAGCAGACGGGAGATGAAAAGACGAGATGCAACAAGTGGCGACGCGGGGGGAGAGCGGAGCGACGCGCAGAACAATGCCTGGTTGTGGTGAATGGACGGAGGGTGAAGTGGTCACGGCAGCTGCTCCTTCACTCAAACAGAAGAAACGTACTTTACATGCACGACCACATCCAAGGGGCTTCATCATTTAACCCTGTGATGCACAGACGATTCTAAAAACAGCTGGAACCACAGACGGGGAATGAAAGACGTGTCCACTCCCTCACGTCTGTGGTCTGGACGCCATTGATACGAGAAGCTCACAGACGGACGCCTGCAGGAGAACGAGGGACGGAGCGTTAGAGATGCTGAAGATCCACGAGTCCTAATGCTAAGCTAAGCTAACTGGCTGCTGCTGCTAGCTTCACATCAACCACGTGATGAGAAACAAATTTAATTCTTGGCAAGCAACAAATACGTCATAAGTCCCGCCTCCTCCATGTTAGTGGATGGGACATGGACGTAATTCAAATCTTGGCCCTTTAAAGATGGTTTCTGTCATTTCAGTGATGTTTGTTTTAATTAGTTAAAATATGAAAAATGAGCTGAATATAGATATGCATTCATTATAAAACTGGAGGTTATAGATTATATATGATGAAGGTCTTATCTTATTGCTTTACTATCATTTATAAATCTCACCTTTCTACAGTTCTGGTATTAATCAGAATGTTTTTCTCACACTGTTGTAGTGTGACATAATAATTTAAAAAACATTTTTGATTATGTTCTAGTTAAAGGTCGCAGCAGAAACAAAGTAAGAGTTGGTTTTAACATTCCGTGTGCTGGAGGCTCAGCTTTGACCTGATGGTCGCGCTGTGTCACTGCTTCCATGAGAGAGTTATGAACACGTGAGTTTATGTCATCACTGTTACGTGACCCTGGTTTTCCTTTCAGCTCTGCACAGGGAGTCACTAAACAAACACGTATCGATTTCCAATATCCCCACCACTCCCAGCATGTGACGCCTCGATGGGAGCTTCGTTCATTCATGAATCAGGAACAGAAGCAGAAGCAGGAGAGTAAAAGAAGGAGGCTCCGGTGCTACGAGCTCCAAACGCTCAGGACATTCGTCCAAAGAGACGTTGAGACTGACACCTCAGATAGCTCAGCTGCTTCACCGCAGAGTGAAGCCAAAACACCACGCTCGCCCTCTGGTGGCTGACTGCAGTACAGCTCATAAACCTCCTCCATGTTAGTGGATGGGACCGGGACCAAAACTAGAAAATCCAAGTTCACTTCAATGATCTGATTCTCTAAGATGGTTTCTGTCCTTTTAGGAAGTTCTTATTTTAAACCTGTTGTATCATCAAGTGTCTTTGATACGCTCGGTCAACAGAGTTAAATCCTGATTGATGCTCCAACAGACTTTACACCTCCCAGGTACGGAACCTTCAGGTTCTTCAGCTTCAGTTCTATAAGCCTCAGAGGAAAAGGTTCTGTGACCAGACGTTGTTTGAGCTGAGACGCAGGTTTGGAGTCTGGTTGAAAGAACACATCTCCAGACTCAAGCGTCTCCACATCTCGCTCCACAGACTGAAGCTGCAGGAGTGTGGGCGGTGGTCCAGGGGCAGAAACTTGGACTATGAGCAGAGAAGGTCTCTGGTTCGACTCTGGTTCGACTCCACGGAGAGACAACAAGAGATGAACCTGGATTGATCTGTCCAAAAATCCAAGAGTCTCCCTACCCTGTCTAGTGCCCCTGAGCAAGGCACCTTCTCCCCCAACATCTGTTCCCCGAGCGCCGTACATGGTCGCTCACTGCTCTGTGTGTCCTGCACCAGATGGGTCAAAAGCAGAGGTTACATTTCCCTACCTGCATGAGTGTGTCTTTGCATGTCTGTGCATGTGTTTGGGACGAATAAATGCATCTTAATCTTAATCTTTATCTTAAAGACTGATGGAGGTCGACTCAAGAGAAAAGGTTCTGGAAAACACTTGAAACACTGAGGGGAAGAAGAAAGTCACGACCTGGAATAAAGAATAAACACTGGTGAACTGGTTTGAGACACCAGTAGAGGTTAAACCCTGTAGATCACTCAGGAGTCCTGATTCTGTCTGTGCTGCAGAACGTCCTTCAACAGTCTGTGACACAACTAAACAAACTTTACACTCAATGAAGCATCAATGTAAAAAATCTATTCACAACTGTGACAAAAAGTCGAACACACAAAGGCTCAGTCATCGACCTGTGGACTCTGTGTTTCCATCCATTGACCAACTTGTTTACACAACTTGGAAACCTTCTACGTAATGCTCACACACACACACACACACATACACACACGCACACAGATAGACACAATCAGACCAACACCTGGCAGTTGCATAAATCCAGTCCCAATCCGATCCCATGATCTGGCTAATGATCCCCCAGCACATTGGCAGTAGATTACCACAATAGATTACTGAGCCGCCGTCTGCATCCGCAGTCTTACAGCCGCTAATCCACAGCAAGGGACGGGTCCGCTGTGTGTAGCAGTCGGCCCAGAGGCCCACAACACACACACACACACACACACACACACAGATGGCTGCCATTTACACTTCCGTTTAATTCTTTAATCATTCTGTTTGAAAGCTCTGTGGAACTCAGCCTTTCAGGATCCAGATCCTTGCAGCAGCTGTTGGCGCAGTTCGGGTTCAGACTCGTGGTCGTGGCTCGACCGTGTTTCCACATAAGAGGTCGGGCTGCAGGACGTACGATCCCTTCACATGCAGGGAATAAAGATCCTTACATCTCCACGTGGAGTGTCCACACGTCTTATCACATTTACACTCAACTTGTTTTGATTCTGATTCTTAATATTTCTCAGGATCTAAAAACTCACAGGAGAAAAGAAGCCGTTTCAAATCAGGACACAACTTTTGTTTCCTGCTCTGTGTGATTCCTTGTCTTGTGTGTGTTTGTGTATGTGTGTATGTACGTGTGTGTGTGTTTGGGTGAGTGTGTGTGTGTTTCTTTCAGCCTGATTTACGGAGCAGAAAAGATAAAGATCTAATAACCAGGAAACCAGAATGATTAATTGAAATCTGCGACCAGAAGTGTCTGTGTACGAGTCTGTAGGTCAAGAGAGTGTGTCTGGTGTGTGTGTTTTGTGTGTGCACTGTGCAGATACTGCCGTGCATGCCCACAGTCTGTTTTCGTCTCATGAAAGGTGTGAACCCTGATTCCTGTGCTGCTGCTTGTTGCTTCCTGCACAGTGAAGCTTCAGCTCCGTGCAGCCGACACGCCACCTCACGTCTGATCGATATCAAAGATCAACGATCGTTTCACAGCGATAAGAAACCACAACAAGTCCAATGAGCTGCATCACGCCGGCCTCCTGCGACCTCTCACAAAGCCTCAGCCTCGAATTAACACAAATACAAAGTACGACAAAGATTTCAGTAACGTTCCCTCAAATATAAATCTGGGGAAATCTCACAAACATCCCTGTGACGTGTGTTATCTGTGATGAGTGCCGGGGTGAAGGGGGAAACGTGCTGAGCTGCCGGTTGAACTCCGGTGTCAGATCAGATGCATGTTCACACACGTCCTCTGGTTTCAGCTTGAACCTGGTTCCTCACAGGATCCTGGATTCGGCCTCGTGCTGCGCTGATGATTGTGAAGGAGAGAAGAACTGATGGGGACCTTTCAATCAAAGCCCCTTTGCACCGCAGGCGCACACAGACACACACACACACACACAGACAAAATTACACACCATTAACAGGCTCTAGCTAGTCACTGCTCTTCTACTGTATAATGAAGAGACTCTTGTCTGATTGCACACACACACACAGACACACACACACACACACACACACACACACACACACACACACAACAATGCCACTGATAAAGATTAGATGTGAGGTGCAGACTTAAATGTCTGAAATGAAGCTGCTTTCACACGCGAACTGGACTCAGCAGATATGTTCTCCAGAGGAGGAGCACGCATGTGTGAACCATGAGGGGGGGGGGGGGGGGGGGGGGCACCAACATGTTGAGCTACCGTCAGGTCTTAATAAAACGCTGCGTGTTTTGCAGGGGCCTAGTTTTTCCCTCGTGAAGCAGCAGCCGGTGCCAAAGCGTTGCACTGTCTCCACCCGTCCGGTGACAAACTGCGGCTCCTGCAACACGCGGCACGTAAATTAAACCGCTGTGACACCAGAGGACGAAGCGAGCGCACCCAGACGGACGGGACAGGACATCCACCGCTCCTTCACGTCTAGACGATGTTTCAGCTTCACCTGTTTAACCTCTAAATCTGCCTCCGCCTTCTCTCTCGTTCCGTCTGCTCCGCCTCCCTTCTTCCCATTTCTCTTGATCCCGGTGAACCGCTCATCGTCCCCTCTTGACCCTCCTCCTCCTCCGCTTCCTTTCTTTTATGCACCTTTCCTTCTTGATTACATTTCCTCTCTTTTCTCCCTGCTCGCCCTTTTCCATCTCCTCCGTACCCCTCTATCGTTTTATCCTGTCATCCAAACCCTCCTTCTCTCCTCTTCCATCCCTCCATCCGACCATTAGTGCTATCTAGGGAGGCCTGGAGGGGTCTTCAGGCCGGGGCCACCAGGGGCCCAATGACACACTTCCAAGTCAAGAGGTCGTTTGTTATGTAACGGCTCAAAGCTTCTTGTCTTCTCTGGTGGGGCTGCGCCCGGTATCCACTCAGACATGCAGATAAAAACACAAACACTAGAGGGAAAGACAGAGAGAGAGAGAGAGACAGAGAGAGAGAGACACAGAGAGAGAGAGAGAGAGACAGAGGAGGAAGGGAAGATTAAGCTTGAATGAGATCAAGAGGGAGAAGAGAACGACGGAGAAGCAACAGAAGGAAAAAAGAGAGAGAGAGAGAGATGAGGCATAGACGGGCAGGGATGGAGGAGATGAGAGAAATGGAGAGTGGGTGATAGAAGGAGACAAGTAAGAGCTGCTAGGTAAAAACACACAGAGAGCCAATCATCTTCTGAAAAGAAAATAAATGAATAGGTTGGGCAAACATGTCCTGTTCTAAAGAGGAGGAGGAGATGGAGGGATGGAGGGCAGAGAGGATGGAGGGCAGCCCCGCACACTTCTGAAAAGAAGATGTTCAGTAAATGGCTTGATGAATCTTTCAGAGAGGAGGGGTGGGAGTGGGGGATGGAGGAGGAGAGGAGAGGAGTGACGAAGAGGAGGAGGAAGAAAAAGCTCATTTTGAATAATTGACTATAAAAGCTATTTAACTACAACAGTGAATCTCAGGTGTTTAATATTGACTCATAAGAAAGACATGATCTTTCTTATGAACATGATGAATGGAGGAAAAGTGTGTGTGTGTGTGTGTGTGTGTGTGTGTGTGTGTGTGTGTGTGTGTTTCTGATGGTTCAACACATGTTCCATTTCTGTTCTCATGGAAAACTCAAAGCTTCAGAACTGGTTTTATTCTTCTGTGCCTCACTTTCACCACACAGCTCCTCAGAGAGCTCCTGGGTCCTAATGGTCGGTTCTAGTCCACAAACACAATTTGCTTTTAATGGCAACGTCCACACACAATTCAGTGTGTGGACGCACAGGATACACACACAACACAATGCATCAGAGCACTTGTGTTAATAGGAGATTTTAATAAAAAAGCTAACATGGCTGAAAATACATTTTCACTCTGCCATCATGGAATAATAGACGTGGACTAATTGGTTATTTTACCCGAACACTTAAATCCTCAACAGTAAACAGAAAGGGTCTGAAGCCACACACACACACACACACACACACACTACTACACACACAGACACACACCTATATGCACTCTGCTGCTCTTATGTTTCCATTTTCAATATGATTTCCGCCGCTGCCATGGCGACCTCAGGTGAAGGACACTAGATGTCATAATGACGAGTCATCATCTCCACGTCTCATTTCATCCTGAGCAAACTGAGGAAGGAGAGGAGACAAGAACAAGTGTGTGTGTGTGTGTGTGTGTGTGTGTTACTTTGAGTGTGTGTGTCTCTGTACAACCCAGCGTCACACCCATTTCCTGTGTGAGGGCCTGAGCGGGTTTCCGTGAAGCACCGTGGGTTCGATCTCCACTAATCTGTGAACTTTGATGCTGCAGCAGAAGAATCTCCGTCGGCTCGGTCCAGCTCTGCCCTCCTTCGGTTCCCAGACATGTGGAATGTCACAGTGTGCGGACAAGCCACTGTGTGTGTGTGTGTGTGTGCGTGTGTGTGTGTGGGTCATTTTAAAAATACGCAGATGAAATATTCTCATGAGCTTTCGGACTCAGATTCATTTGTTTGTGACATAAGATTAAAATTCAACAAGAGACTTTACGGAGTAAAGTTCAATCGGTTTGTCGGCCAACGGGAAAAATAATAATCTGATAATACAATAATCATTAAAGCTGGAAAACATAACAAGCAGTTCATGAAGCTGACGGCTTCCAGCTGCAGGGATTTTACTGCACTTCTAGAACACACTTAATATTCCAGGCTGTTGCAGCCTTGGTTCTTTGGACTTTTGTGGAGAAGAAAATAAATCAAGAAAACAATCCACAGATTAATTAATGTGGGGAAATCTCAGCGTAACTTTGTGAACTTTGACCCCAGACTCCCTAATGAATTGATGCTGATTCTTGTTCTTTTACTTAAATGCCCATTGGGATGATGAACTCTGACATGAAAAGGTTATAAAACCCATCAGATATTAGTAAGAGCCGTCTGAAGACCTGAGTGAAGACCCAGGAACATGTGCTCACAGCACCAGGTGCACAGAGCGGTTCTCAGAGCTCCGACACAAACAGCTCAGGGATTTATGGTCACATGAAGCCAGCGGATAAAGAACCACACAAGGTCAGGCAGGGAACCAGCTGCCCTCAGTGCACAGCCCCCCCGGCTCGGCTGCTCTGACCCAACGCTGCTTCAAAATCAGTTCAGACCAACACGGGCAACGACATCAAATTACTTTTTCTCTTTGGATTTTTAGGATTAATCCTCAGATAAAAGTTTGAGCCACGAGGGTCGCGTGTGTCTGCAGAGAGTTCAGAGTTTCTATTCTTTAAATCAGCGCAGAGTGAGACAGATGGAGAGAGAGAAAGAGAAAGATGAGATTCAGTAGAATTAACATGAAACGACAGGACTTCATAACATCTGAGGCATTAGGAGCCATGAGAAGAAAAAGGGAAGCTGCTCTGTAAACACTGGTGAACACATCCACCTGCGCGTGGGGGAGGGAGGAGAGGGAGCGTCTGACTTCTAGGAACAAAACACTGTTTCACTTTGTTTTCTCCACATCATCCTAACTATGGTCACAGAGCGAGGCTGAGGAGGGAGGGAGAGGAGGAGGGAGGGAGGGAGGGAGGACGACCTTTACTGCTCCTCAGATAGAAGGGGGGGGGGGGGCGGCCTTGAGATAGAGGAGGAGAAACAGGGAGCAGCTGGACTGGAGAACATGTAACAGCTCTGGAGTCATGTCTGAGGAGGAAAGCACGACCATGTGTTATCACTTCAGCGTCAACACGGCCCGGTTCACACAGGAGGATTCTGATAAAGTCATAATGAGCTCAATGTTGATTCTCAGTGATTCCTATCAGACGAATGTTTTCTGTTCCCATCACTTTTATCCTTTTCCCTAAATGTGCACGTTGTTCCCTTGTTGTGTTGTTGCAGGTGCAGACACAGTAATTCACTAATCTCACTTAATACATTTACACATTTAACTAAATATCCTTTGGGTTGAAAAACATAAGAAACTGTTCAGCCGGAGAAACTCAAATCATTAGAATAAAATACAAAATTGTGATTGTGCCAATAATGAATTGTTTCAGCGTCAGGCCTCGTCCACATGAATATATTTCAGTTTTTAAATCTTCATAGTTTCTCGTCCACACACAACCCCCCACCGATAAAACATACTGATGTAGTATTTCACTCACATCTGTGTTTATGTTTGACGATAATATGACAACTTTTAAATGTGTGAATTTATGTTTATATTCTTCATTGTATTTGTGTTTTCTTTTTATTTATAGTTTAATATTTATTTATCATTTATGGTTAAACTTTAAATACATTTCTTAGTCATCAGGGTTTGATAACAACATCTTAGGAAACATTGGATTATTTTCTTTTACAAATACATATACAAATTGTGCCCTAATATGGTATCAATATCTTATTCGCTCTAGAGGTTTATCCCTAAAACCCTTCAGAGTTTAAAAACTATTTACATTTTAGAAGCAGCCACGTACGTCTGCTTCCTGATTGGTTCTCGTCAGTCACACCTCGTCTCCCGTAAAGTGTTTTCTAATCATAACTGTCGGTGTCAGATCCTCTTTGTCGTCGTGACTTCACAGTTTTCTCTACTTTGTTGTGTCTCTTTGTTTCACAGCGTTAACGGCAGCGGAGCTAGAAGCTGCAGCAGGTGAGAACTCAGAGGAGCAGGTGACGTTTGAGCCTCTGGAGCCGGCCGAGGACATTTCACTCATTCACCTCGACACAAACACAAAATAAACACAACTTTTAACACTTAAGACTGAAGGAAAAACCCACAAAATAAGTTACAAAAATCTGTTTACATTTTCCACCATATTGTGTCGAAGGAAAGAAATCTAATATTTCTTAAATGTTCTGAGAGAAACTGTGTTTGTGTGAGTGTGTGTGAGTGTGTGTTTGAGTGTGTGTGTGTGTGTGTGTGAGAATCTGATGTAAACGGTTCTTATCTGCTCTGGTTCTTATGTAAGCGGCGAGCGGAGCCAAAATGTCAGCTGATTGTATATTCATAATGATTTATCAGGTCATATCCGCAGCTGTCAACAAAAGCTCCAGCCTCCATTGTGAATCAGGAAAAAAAAAATCTCACTCCCACGACCGTTCACACTCCTCCACTTCTAACACCTACTAAATAAATAGAACTACAGATTTTTAAATAACATCCAGACCGAACGACACTGTAACACAACGACTACACAATAAAAAGGTGGAAATGTTCATTCCTCTGCTCACTGTGTTTCCTGTTTTTCACTTTTCACTTTATCTCAGTCACGCCGTTGCAGGCTGGTGTTTTATAATCAGGACCTGATCTCAAATCCATCAAATCTCTTATTTAGTTTAAATCAATATTTACATGTAAACAAGCTTCTATATAAAACCATAAATACACTCAGGGTTTCATCACACAGGTTATTTAGAGAGGCAGGAGATGGCGGTGATGCACATTGACGTTGGTGCCACCCACTGATGAACAGAACTGGGAAGAAGTAATTATAATAAGCAACTTAACATGTGACTCATGATTATAATAATATTAAAAACTGAGTGCAGGTTTGTTGTGATTAGTTTTAATCAAGTATTTTAAAATCTTCCGTGTTAAATGGAGAAAAACATCTTCATGAATAAAGATTCACACAAAACGCTGCACGACTTCCACGGGTGTTGATTTTCTCTGTTAACATCTGACACCAGGTGAGTTCACAGACCTGAGATCTGTTTCCTCTCTTTCAATTAGAGATAATCACGCTGCAGAGGTTGTTCTGTTTGTGCTGTGAACACAAACCTTCCTGCTGTTGAATAACAAGAGAGAGTATGAACCCAGAAGTAAATCTGCACGTCACCATATAAAGTCATAAAAATCAGAAGAGCTGCCGCGTTAGAGGAACTCGGCCTTGACTCCTTCATTGTGCCTGACGAGCGACGTGAGGAATGTGAGACGCTCCCTCCTCGTCCCCTGAGTGGAGCTCAGGTTCGAGTTTGAGGTCTCAGGGAACGAGGAACATTCTAATCAAGGAAAACACGAGAACATTCTCCAGCTGAAGGTCGTTCATCCCCAGAAAAACAAGTCTTTGAACACAACACAACCAGTTAGACATGAGGCGTTCAGGGACACCACGCTCACTGAGTGCCACAGTTGTTTAACGCTGTGATGTGTGTGTGTCATCGTTTCCTCCAAGGACCTGAAAGCATGACAGTGCAACTTGTGCTCCACTGGATTAAATTAAAAGGAGGCGATGCTAATCAAGCAGATTTGAGTTAATCATCTTTTCAGTTAATCTCCCTGTGCAGAAGGAATCTGGAGGGATCTCCATCACCCCCCCCGCACCCCCAACCACCACCACCACCACCACCAACTGCAGCATGTGACAAGTCACAGTGATGCACGGGGGGGGGGGGGGGGGTGGCGTGGAGGGAGGGATGAGGAGAGGGGGGGTGGCAGCGGAGGAGGCAGGAGGTGATGGACAAAGTGACGGTGGAGAATAGATGGGTGGTAAGACCGAGACGGGGGGGGGGGGGGCTGCCATCGAGAAACAGATTATGATAAATGTCAGTCTATTATTGCCTGAATAGAATTTAGGACAGCGGCGGGGTGAGGAGGGGGGACAGGGGGAGGAGAGGAGGTGGGCTCGAGGTTAGTGGAGCGGTGGGTTCTGAAGTGCGACATGAAATACTGACACACACACACAGACACACACTGACACACAGTCAGGCTGTCGTCCCTGGTCAGCGGAGGCCACATCGTGTTGTGTTGTCTCAGCAGGACGAAGAAGTCATGACGACTCTGCCGCTTTAATATCAACAGAGCATCATTATGAACTCCAGCCAGAGGGTCAACGCTCTGTGTGACACAGAGGATAAATGTGCTCAGAGTGAAAGGTACCTTGAATTAAACTGTGGATCATGTAAGTAAACATGTCAACAACAGATACAACATATTTTAAACAATAAATTAAAACATGTTACAACTTAAATGGACGTTTCCCCTAAAGACAAGCAGAAGTCTTATTAGGAAATAAAAAATTGTGGACGTTCAAACTTTATAAATATGAGATGCAAAACAGAGATGCAAACACGAAAGAGGAACTAGCATGTACACGTATGTGTGTGCGTGTGTTTGTGTGTGTGTGAGAGAGCTAAGAATAGACAGGAAAAAGTGAAAGTAAGAGTGAGAAGAGCAGGAGCAGTGTCCAGCTGTGAGTGTCTCACCCGCTCCCAGCATGTGCTAACTGCAGGATGGTGTGTGTCTGTGTGTGTGTGTGTGTGTGTGTGTGTGTGTGTGTGTGTGTGTGTGTGTGTGTGTGTGTCTACAGACTCGTGGACATGTCAGCACTAAACCATCATCTTTAACAAGCGTTGTCTTCAGCCTCAAACAGCTGCTGGAGGGTTGAGACCTGGTTTTGAGGAGAATTTGGGTTTTAAATGGTGAAGGAGTCACTTTCTGACAGAGGGTCCTGTGTGTGTGTCTGTGTGGGTATGTGTGTACCAGGGTGCAAACAGGAGCAAGCATACACAAACTGTACACACACACACATACACACACACACACACACAATATAAAACGCTATTGTTTGTTTGGTCTACTTGAAAAAAAAACATTACATAATATAATCTTCTTATGTAACCAACTGAAGGCACCACACGTATGTCCACACGCACGCACAGACACACAATTGTTCAAACAAATACACACGAGAGGCCGAGGCAGGATCCAAGGTCACACCCGTGTAGCGCACACGTAAACACACAAACATGCAGTTCAAAATAAACACACGCTCCGCACACATCCACTTCGCCCTCTTTCATTCATTTATGCAATTTGCACAGTACAGTTAGCAAAGAGACAGACACACACACACACACAAACACGTAGTATACAAACACACACACACATGCCATGCTGTGACCTAATCGCCGGATGTCTATGTGTGTATGTGTGTGTATGTGTGTCTAAGTGTGTGTGTGTGTGTGCTTTATAGAGCAACATGGGAATGTTATCTGCTCAGTTTAAACTCCAACACACAGACACACACACACAGACACACACACACAGACACACACTATGGAAGTGAAACGTCTGCACGGAGACGGACGGATCCTTTTCTGCAGTCGAATCTATTTTTGCAGTTGAACATTTTGAGTGAATGTTAGTTTTTATTTTGAGCACAGAAAACAAATTTCAACAGATGTTGAGCTCAGCGTCATCGTTAAAACTCCAATCGCACAAAAATGACTCTGCGTCAGTCAGCCTCTCTTCTGATTGGCTGACTGACGCAGGGCCAGGTCGACCTCAGGTAACAGAGGCTGGTGAAGGTAGAAGCTGTGTCTCCATTCAGGGTCTTTGTCCTTCAGAGGACACATTCAGAGACTGTCTCCTTTAGATGTGTCCTTCAGAGGACACATTCAGAGACTGTCTCCTTTAGATGTGTCCTTCAGAAGACACATTCAGAGACTGTCTCCTTTAGATGTGTCCTTCAGAAGACACATTCAGAGACTGTCTCCTTTAGATGTGTCCTTCAGAGGACACATTCAGAGACTGTCTCCTTTAGATGTGTCCTTCAGAGGACACATTCAGAGACTGTCTCCTTTAGAGTTGTCCTTCAGAAGACACATTCAGAGACTGTCTCCTTTAGATGTGTCCTTCAGAGGACACATTCAGAGACTGTCTCCTTTAGATGTGTCCCTCCCTCCCGAGCAACGCTGGCTCCAACAGGTGGATCCTTCTCGGGGGAAACCTTTCCCAGGATTCATTGCACTTTGGAGGTCCGCCGGTATATAGGAGGTGGGGGGTGCTTTGCTGCTATAGGAGGACGCTGGTCAGATTTAAACTCTGAGACAAATTACTAAAGTTTCCTGTTCTCACAATGTGCTGATAAAAGTTCTTTAAGGACACAGCACTTACATGTGAAACACACACACACACACACACACACACACACACACACACACACACACACACACACACACACACACACACACACACACACACACACACACACACACACACACACACACACACACACACACACACACACACACACACACACACACACACACACACACACACACACACACACACGTCCTACATACAAGCCATCACTGCTATTTGTCACCACGACCTGCTACCAAGTTCAAACTCATTAGCTGCACGTATCACATCCAACACACACCTTCTTCTTTTCAACACAATGACATTCATCTCTGCTCTGTCTCACACACACACACACACACACACACACACACACACAGAGCCACCGATAACACTATATATAGACCATAATGTTCCATCTCCTTTAACACAGCCCAGTCTCAAAGGAAATCCTATATGACTTTCTACATCTCACTTCCTCCAACACACTCTCAATGTGTTGGATGGATTTTTGTCATATAAGTGCACACACACCCACACACACACACACACACACATGCACACACACAAACACACACAAGCAAATTTATAGACACAGCCTCTGTAATAAACTAACTCACAGTCTGGTGTCATTATCTAACAACGTGTGTGTGTGCGCGTCTCTGTGTGTGTGTGTGTGTGCATGTGTGTGCATGTGTGTGTGTGTGTGTGTGGGTGTGTGTGTGGGTGTGTGTGTCTGTGTTGAGGGTTTAAAAGTGTTCATATAAGCGTCTCCATGGAGACCCCGAGTCTCCATCTGACTCATCTCATGACCGAGCACGTGAAACTGGAACAGGTCTCAGAACAGGAACAAGTGACATGAAGCTGCAGATGAGTTCTAACAACTGACCCTGGAGCAGCCGAGGAGCTGGTCGCAGTTTCCAATGTGCGTTAAAGTCACGTGACACGATGCAGTTCTGGAAAAACGATATGTTTACCCAGCATGCATTGAGTTATGTCAGAGAGCCACAGTCAGATGACCCTGCTGCTTTCACGTGGGCACAACATGTGATGTGTGAGGTCACAGCGACCTTGACCTTTGACCTTTGACCACTCATCTTCTTCATCCTTGAGTCCAACTGAACAACTTGCAGATAATTTGAAGTTTGAAGAAATTTGCTCATATCAGGGATTTGTTTTTCTGCTATTTGTGCTCCTGCAGGATGGAGATCGACTCTGAGTTGGTTCAACAAAATATGAGAAAGTATCATAGACGGAGGTTCACAGAAACTTTTCATAATTTCTGCAGCTGCACGAAGGTTTGCTGCCTTTGCAGAGAAGTGAGCACTTCTTTAATCTAATGATTCCATTCAGGGTTCAGTGACTTTTCATCAAACCCAAATCAAGTGTTAGTTCCACTGATCAAATCTCAATGAGTTCAGCTTTCATCATTTGCAAGTAACGATTCAATTTGGATAGAAAACTTTCAGATGAAACCTGTCGCTGGATATTCTCATTAACCCCAAACTACCTGAAAACAATAAAGGTTTAGTCTTTCCGATTATGAGACATGGAAACAGCAGAGATCGAATTCAGCGAGTGACACAAACTGAAATATAAAGACGAGGACAATCGGAAAATACTCTTTTCTTCAAGATCCCTGGAGACGACTGGTTAATGCATCATTTGAAGGACGCACACCGAGAATGTACTCTGCAAAGATACTTAACGGTGAGAGCAAATAGCTGAGAGCAAACCATGATGGACAGAGAGGAAGAGGAGGGAGAACCGAGAGAGAGAGAGAGAGAGAGAGAGAGAGAGAGAGAGAGAGAGAGGCTCCTGATAAGATAAAGCAGACAGAGTTGGGACACACAATGGAGACCGGACAGGAAGAGAGATGGAGTGAAGATGGACGAGAAGAGACAGTCCAGTGTGTATTTGTGTGTGTGTGTGTCTGTGTTTGTGCGTCTGTGTCGGGCGGCGCAGTGAGCGAGCAGTGGTGACAGGCAGAGACGGAGATGGAGGCGCCAGCACACACAGAGCGCCGCTAAATAAATGAACCAGCGCTGCAACTAAGTGTGACTGAACTGTTTACGATACGGCAGCATAATGGAGAGACAGACGGGGCGAGAGACACAGAGAGAGAGAGAGAGAGAGAGAGAGAGAGAGAGAGAGGGAGAGAGAGAGAGAGAGAGCGAGAGAGAGAGAGAGAAAGAGAGAGAGGCAGGCAAAACAACAGGTTGAGTTAGGAGCTCGTGTCGGTTTCGTTTAGACTCACGCAGATCATTCTCCCGTGCATAAGAGATGTAGAGGTGTAGAGGTGTAGAGGTGTAGATGTGTAGAGGTGTAGAGGTGTAGAGATGTAGATATGTAGAGGTGTAGATGTGTAGAGGTGTAGAGATGTAGAGGTGTAGAGGTGTAGAGGTGTAGATGTGTAGAGGTGTAGAGGTGTAGAGATGTAGGGGTGTAGAGGTGTAGAGGTGTAGATATGTAGAGGTGTAGATGTGTAGAGGTGTAGAGATGTAGGGGTGTAGAGGTGTAGAGATGTAGAGGTGTAGATGTGTAGAGGTGTAGAGATGTAGGGGTGTAGAGGTGTAGAGATGTAGAGGTGTAGATGTGTAGAGGTGTAGAGGGGTAGAGGTGTAGAGATGTAGGGGTGTAGAGGTGTAGAGGTGAAGAGATGTAGAGGTGTAGAGGTGTAGAGGTGTAGAGGTGTAGAGATGTAGATGTGTAGAGGTGTAGAGGTGTAGAGATGTAGGGGTGTAGAGGTGAAGAGATATAGAGGTGTAGAGATGTAGAGGTGTAGTGATGTAGGGGCGTAGAGATGTAGAGGTGTAGAGGTGTAAAGGTGTAGAGGTGTAGAGTTGTAGAGGTTTAGATATGTAGAGGTGTAGAGGTGTAAAGGTGTAGAGGTGTAGAGTTGTAGAGGTTTAGATATGTAGAGGTGTAGAGGTGTAGAGGTGTATAGGTGTAGAGATGTAGAGGTTTAGATATGTAGAGGTGTAGAGGTGTAGATGTGTAGATGCGTAGAGTTGTAGAGGTGAAGATGTGTAGAGGTGTAGAGATGTAGAGGTTTAGATATGTAGAGGTGTAGAGGTTTAGATATGTAGAGGTGTAGAGGTGTAGATGTGTAGAGGTGTAGAGTTGTAGAGGTGAAGATGTGTAGAGGTGTAGAGATGTAGAGGTGAAGAGATATAGAGGTGTAGAGATGTAGAGGTGTAGTGATGTAGGGGTGTAGAGATGTAAAGGTGTAGAGGTTTAGATATGTAGAGGTGTGGATGTGTAGAGGTGTAGAGATGTAGAGGTGTAGAGATGTAGGGGTGTAGAGATGTAGAGGTGTAGAGGTTTAGATATGTAGAGGTGTAGAGGTGTAGAGGTGTGGATGTGTAGAGGTGTAGAGATGTAGAGTTGTAGAGGTTTAGATATGTAGAGGTGTAGAGGTGTAGAGTTGTAGAGGTGTAGAGATGTAGAGGTGTAGAGGTGTAGAGGTGTAAAGGTGTAGAGGTGTAGAGTTGTAGAGGTTTAGATATGTAGAGGTGTAGAGGTGTAAAGGTGTAGAGGTGTAGAGTTGTAGAGGTGAAGATGTGTAGAGGTGTAGAGATGTAGAGGTGAAGAGATATAGAGGTGTAGAGATGTAGTGATGTAGGGGTGTAGAGATGTAGAGGTGTAGAGGTTTAGATATGTAGAGGTGTAGAGGTGTGGATGTGTAGAGGTGTAGAGATGTAGAGGTGTAGAGATGTAGGGGTGTAGAGATGTAGAGGTGTAGAGGTTTAGATATGTAGAGGTGTAGAGGCGTAGAGGTGTGGATGTGTAGAGGTGTAGAGATGTAGAGTTGTATAGGTTTAGATATGTAGAGGTGTAGAGGTGTAGAGTTGTAGAGGTGTAGAGATGTAGAGGTGTAGAGGTGTAGAGGTGTAAAGGTGTAGAGGTGTAGAGTTGTAGAGGTTTAGATATGTAGAGGTGTAGAGGTGTAAAGGTGTAGAGGTGTAGAGTTGTAGAGGTTAAGATATGTAGAGGTGTAGAGGTTTAGATGTGTAGAGGTGTAGAGGTGTAGAGGTGTATAGGTGTAGAGATGTAGAGGTTTAGATATGTAGAGGTGTAGAGGTGTAGATGTGTAGATGTGTAGAGTTGTAGAGGTGAAGATGTGTAGAGGTGTAGAGATGTAGAGGTTTAGATATGTAGAGGTGTAGAGGTTTAGATATGTAGAGGTGTAGAGGTGTAGATGTGTAGAGGTGTAGAGTTGTAGAGGTGAAGATGTGTAGAGGTGTAGAGATGTAGAGGTTTAGATATGTAGAGGTGTAGAGGTGTAGAGATGTAGAGGTTTAGATATGTAGAGGTGTAGAGGTGTAGATGTGTAGAGATGTAGAGGTGTAGAGGTGTAGAGATGTAGAGGTGTAGATATGTAGAGGTGTAGACGTGTAGAGATGTAGAGGTGTAGAGGTGTAGAGATGTAGAGGTGTAGAGGTGTAGAGGTGTAGAGATGTAGAGGTGTAGAGATGTAGAGGTGTAGAGGTGTAGACGTGTAGAGATGTAGAGGTGTAGAGGTGTAGAGATGTAGAGGTGTAGAGGTGTAGAGGTGTAGAGGTGTAGAGATGTAGAGGTGTAGAGGTGTAGAGATGTAGAGGTGTAGATGTGTAGAGGTGTAGAGGTGTAGAGATGTAGAGGTGTAGACGTGTAGAGATGTAGAGATGTAGAGGTGTAGAGGTGTAGAGGTGTAGAGGTGTAGAGATGTAGAGATGTAGAGGTGTAGAGGTGTAGAGGTGTAGAGATGTAGAGGTGTAAAGATTTCACCTCCCTCCTTCTTTTAAAGTGAATAATTCTGTACAGATCTGATCTTAGATCAGTTTTCACTAAAACACTGTTTCACTGATTCCATGAGTTCTACCCAGATGATCAGGATCAAGGTTCATGATACTAAGACTCGGCGTGTTGAGTTCATCCAACGATACACATATATGATATTTAGTTCTGCAGCTGAATAAAAGAGCCTACTTTGCATTTCACTGCATCTACACACACAGGGACACACACAGGGACTCACACAGGGACTCACACACGTGAACTCACACACTGGCACACACACATCCAGGCCATGCGGCGCAGGTGGTGGAGGAAACAATGCGATGCAGCCCCGCGGCGCCCGAGTGCAACAGTCACACACCGGCCGGCTAATTAAACTAATTGGTGACAGGATGTCGCTAACTGTTGTGGGTTAGATTTGTTGACCTTAACTCTCTGTGTCATCGATGTTTAAATTTATCCCAATTAGTGTCGGTGGTCAGGAGCAGACGTGAGGAACCTCGGGAGGAGAAAAGCCGAGCTGGGATTTATCAACATGATCGGCTTTAATCCACGTCGGTGAGTTCAGCAGGTTTCCACCGTCCTTTCTAAGACTCGGCTATTTCCAGAGTGTCCCTCCAGCTGAGTGTCGCCTCAGGTCATCAACCGACTGTTACAGCTGCATTATTACCAATCATCAATATTTACTATTGACTCTTCTGCTAATTAGTTTCCATCTCTGTCAGACACAGTGAAAAGAAGAAATGCTGACCTATATCTTTTTATTTGAATTTCATTTATTATATAAATGTTTACATCTAAACTGTTAACAGCAGATAATTGCTTATATTCTTTTTTACTTATATCATTATTAACGTCCCCGACTGTTTACATTCCTCACATCGGCATTAGCAGGTAAACAAAGTGAATGAGTGAACTTATCCTGCGTCTCTTTGTAATCCTGTCAGAGTGAACTGCAGCAGATGATCTCTGCAACAACAAATCATCACATCGAGCTCACGACTCCTCGGGACGGAGGGACGGAGGGACTGAGGGACAGAGGGATGGAGGGACGGAGAGTCAGAGGGACGGAGGGACGGAGGGACTGAGGGACGGAGGGACGGAGGGACGGAGGGACAGAGGGACAGAGGGACAGAGGGACGGAGGGATGGAGGGACGGAGAGAGGGAGAGTCAGAGAGTCAGAGAGTCAGAGGGACGGAGGGACGGAGGGACGGAGGGACGGAGGGACAGAGAGTCAGAGGGACGGAGGGACGGAGGGACAGAGAGTCAGAGAGTCAGAGAGTCAGAGGGACGTAGGGACAGAGGGACGGAGGGACAGAGAGTCAGAGAGTCAGAGAGTCAGAGAGTCAGAGGGACAGAGGGACAGAGGGATGGAGGGACAGAGAGTCGGAGGGATGGAGGGATGGAGGGACAGAGAGTCAGAGGGATGGAGGGATGGAGGGACAGAGAGTCGGAGGGACGGACACTAATGGGATGAAAAGTCAGGGACGCCTCCTCGTTGAGAGACGGAGCCTCAGGGAGTCAGAACCTGTGATGACAGAGACACCAGTTTGTATCTGAAATCACTGCATGTTTCCACTGGTTTCTGGTCTGACCTCAACTGGTTTCACTGACAGATGAGACCTTGTGTCCTTCAATCTGTAACTGACAATAAAGTTGTGATTTAATGAGTCACTTTAATCTGGTGGCCGTGAATATTTAAATAATCAATTTATCTAGAGAAACCTCAAGTGTTCAAGTGTTTTCATTCAAAACATGTTCCTTCCTAAAATTATCATAAATGTTGACATTTAAATGAATATACGATTCAAGTTGTCGATGAAGTTCCAGAACAAACTTTCTTCCTCAGAGTCGATGTCAGTGTAGAGAACGGAAAATTTAAATATCTGCAAATTGAATTCCTGCACTTTGAAAACCTAACGAGAGTTTGTACAACAGAAGAGGAAGAAGTGACCACACAGGCCAATGTTCACGATTATGACTTAATGAGAGGAATGAAGAGCTGGCAGATGATGGAGAGAGAGAGAGAGAGAGAGAGAGAGAGAGAGAGAGAGAGAGAGAGAGAGAGAAAAGAAGAGATGTTCAAGCTGTTTCAGGAGAGATCGAGCTCCTAATGAAGCTGAGACAAAAAACTGCAGAGTGAAGATTTCATGCCGGAGAAGTGGTGATTATTTTAATTAGCCCTTGTTCAAATGTGAATAGACACGGGGGTTATTGTGTGTGTGTGTGTGTGTGTGTGTGTGTGTGTGTGTGTGTGTGTGTGTGTCTTACTAACCCCAAGTGGAATCAGTGCTTTGAAAGAAGCCTGTTTACGCCCGGCCGCCGTGTGGACCAGCCGGTCTCCACGTCTCCGGCTCATTAACAAACACGTTAACGTCACGTCAGCTCCGTCCATCACTAAAAAAATGTCCCAGATGAATCCCAGTGATGACAATGGGTAAATAAAAACTGTTTTAGCTTCTATTCTATTCATGTGTTTTTAAAAGGTGTAAGTTTGCTCTGCTGTGGATTCTTCTGCAGCCGTGACTGAGGTAAAGTGGGTCGTACACTAACCAGAAGGTCGTTGGTTCCATCCTTAAAGCTACCCACCCCAGAGATAAAACCCTATCAACAAACATTGGTGACGACATTTTTTTGTGTAACTTTTGAATAGATGCACCGAATTTTTCCACTTTAGACAAAATAACATTTTCCAAATCCTCCGCTGTGGATTTCTTTAATGCAGTAAAGTGAAACCAGGTGGATGTTAACATGTTCATCATGTTCTCCGATGAAACCCTCAGCTTCCTGCTTCCAGACAGAAACACACTCCGCCTCCAGGAACCGGCCAAGAGCTGGAAACAAGGAGAGGAGCCAGATGGAGGAGTCGGTAGAAGCCAGGATTCTTCTTTCTCTTCCCGTCTCAGTGGCCAAGGAAACCAACCGAAGAGACGCCCTCACCCGAGGTCAGAGGTCAGAGGTCACGCCCCACTTCCAGGAAATGGCTGCTTGAGGACAGAGGAGCGGATCAGAGTCTTAACGAGGAGGTTTTTATGATGACCTCAGCATCTCAATCCACAGACGGACGCCTCGCTGCAGCTGGACGGAACATCTGTTCGCCCAGATCACACACACATGAACAATGAATATCGAGTCATGTGCGTAATATCTACTTCAGGTGCCGAGCGAGCGCTGTCAATAAAAGATGGACGACATGGGACCTGTCAGAAGTGAATGGCTGCAGTAGAGGTCATAAATCCTCCATGTTAGCAGATGGGACATGAACCAAACCGAAGGGACCGGGAATTAAAGGTCAACATCTGTGCAGGGACCTGTCTCGTCCAGACTCTGAGTGCAACCTGCCAACTTCTCCTCTCTGGGAAAACTGAATATATAGAAACACATATAATACAGAGAACGTATAGAAAACCTGTGTTTCTTTGTGGCGTCCTTGAATGAACATTTCAAACTGAGCGAGCTGCTTCCGAGGTCACATCCCTGTGAGAGCAGCATCCTCATTATCCTCCAGTGGAGAATCCGTCCCGGTGAAAAGTCTCGAGCTGAGAAAACACAGGTGTTTGTTTCGAGAGGATCCGTCACAGCCGAGTTTCTCCAACGACCCGAGGTGGAGGCGGAGGTAGAGAAAACCAATCCCCCCCGTGCTGCAGTTGTGTGTTTAACCGGTTGTAAACACACACTCACGACAACGTTACTCTGATGTCTGCTCTCAATTAGTCAAAGTTTAAATGGAGGATTTCAACCAGTCGTGTTTAGAACATGTTAATAAAGAACAAGGAAACAGTCCAGTTACCTGACGAGCTTCTTGTCTTATATTCATATCATTTACATTTTCACAAAAGAAGAAACTGCAGGAATTTCCTCAGATAAAAGAAACACGCTCACATGACCACGTAGCCCAGGAGCATTCTGGGTAAGCCGTGCATGTACAGGGTGGATTTCCCTTGTGAGTCACAGCCTCTCTGCACACGGCACAAATAAAACCACGTCGGCCACATGTCGGTTTTCCACAAACTGTACATGATGTCACTCAGCAGCCCGGAGAGGTTTTTATATAGAAATGATAAATCATGCAACATAAGCCTGGGAGGAAATGGTGAATTCTTGTATGCGATGTCATAGGAGGCGGATTGAAGAGGACAGCGAGCAGCAGAGCGTCCCATCAGGCAAAACCATCGATGGGTAGAAAGATCTGTTCACACAGTCCCAGCACGAGGACTCTCCTCTCACAGGAGACCAGCAGCTGCTCCCAGTTCATCAGCTTCACTTCAGCTCTTATCTCGAAGGTCGTCAACAAGTCCAAAGAAAAGAGAATGAAAACATAGAGGAAGTCGTCACCTCGTGTTTCTCAACTCTCTCACTGCTTTTACATCTGAACTGAAGCCTGGAAACTTCCTGGAAACTTCCTGGAAACTTCCTGGAAACTTCCTGGAAACTTCCTGGAAACTTCCTGGAAACTTCCTGGAAACTTCCTGGAGTGAGTGAGAACGTAAATGACCGAGTCAGTTATTTACAGTCTGTGGCTTCAAATGGAAAAAAGCTAAATATCCTCTAGTTTTGGTGGAACAATGAACTTTTGCTTGAAGATGATAAAATCTGTTTATAGTATTATGTTGATCAATGAATCGTTTACTTTCTGCAGGTCGTATCCTCTGAGGATTGTGTTTCCCTGAAGTTCAGAGACGTCAATGCGACACATTTTCACGTGTGTTGGAGAAACGTTGTCTAACGTCTTGTCCTCTCACCTGATCTGCTTGTCCAGTTAAAACAGAATCTGATGTGTTTGAGCTTTGCCACAGATTGTGGGTTATTTTTGAGAGCAGTAATTGGAACGTTTCAATGAAGCTGTGCAGTTAACCTCCGAACACCAGGAAGCAATCACAGACTCTCATCAGAGAATAACCGTGATTTCATTATGAAATGTCCACAGAGGAAATAAAGACTCTGGGAAACAGCAATAACCGAAAGAAGAAGCAGAATCTTATTTTTAACAGCCAGAAGCAGAGTGTCAGTACAAAGCAGTGGGAGGAAGCAGGAGTGCAGTGTTGCTTCTTGTGTTTCTGTTTCTGCTCCTCGTCTCCTGCTCTCGTCTTTTTCTCATTCGCTTCCTCCGCACGATGATTCACGGCGACTCGCTGCCTTCAGAAGCACCTGACCGTCCCCCTCCACTTATGTCGCTCACAATCCACCACCCTCTGTGTTATTATCGGCGCTCGGCACTTCTCTCGCTCTCCAGCCGTTCGTTTTGCAAGGCTGAATAAAGCTGGCGACGGGGCGAGCGACCACAGGGATGAGGCGAGAGAGAGAGAGAGAGCCCTGGTTTTATAACTGCAACAATATCTGACATCATTTCTTGAAATGTCACAGTTCCTGGGATTTAATGTGGAGAAACTGCAGAAGTTCACTGAATGAACCTTGTTGTTGAGCGTAAAATCTGATTTCAGTGCAGATCCTGTATCTATCTGTGCACGTGAATTGTCCTGTATTGAAATGCACATGTTGTTCTTCCTGAATAATCAAATGAATTCTTTAGAACCGAGAACTGGGAGGAGGGACAACGTTAGACACACCCTCTCGCCTCTGGAGTTTATGATCCATGTTCAACTCACACATGAACATTGTCCTAGTAAATGTACTTTGATAAATGTGACATTAAATTCAGCATTAGTGTTTTTAAAGAAATATATATATAGATGACTAGTTACAGCTCAAACACAGTGAAGTGTTCAGTGTGTCTCCGGCTCAGTGAAGATGTCGGAGCTCGTCACAGCAGATATGAAATCTCTCTGTTGTTCTGTGACTACCTCTGTTTTCATATCACTGGTGTTTACTGCCAGTCACCACAGGAGCAGATGAAACCCCCCCCCACCAGCTCCTCATCCGTCAGGGAACTCTCTGACTGTTTGTATTTACGAGGAGTCTGTTGTTTTCAGGCCGACTTCCTCCACTGGTGCAGCAGTGTGTGTTTTAATAGACTGTAAGAAAGAAAGCGGAGCCCTGCTGTGTTTCCTCTTTCAGACACGGGGACATTGTTCAATTAATTATTAAATATTATCTTAAAAATAATTTCCTGCAGCACGTTTACTGGAGATTCCTGAGAATAATGCAGAATCGAGTTTGGACTCTATGAATAAATTAATTAAGATGTTGTGTGTGAGCTGCGTGTCGTCCTCTGAAAAAACCATTAAGGAATCAATTAACTTAAACGAAACAAAAAGAAACTGGTTTGAAACTGGTTTGAAACTGGTTTGAAACTGGTTTGAAGAGAGATTTCAAACGATGAAGTCACAGTTCACTTTACACATGACAACTGTTGCTTTGTGTAATGAACCAGAAACAACAACAATGACAGCTTCATACCGGTTCCTCCACATATGATTTAATATATTAATAAAATAATTTCCTGATTCCTGTGCTCTGGACCTTGAAGAGGACAGAGGACAGAGGACAGAGGACAGAGGACAGAGGACAGAGGACAGAGGACAGAGGACAGAGGACAGAGGACAGAGGACAGACGTCTTCACACATTTAATAAAGATAAATTCATCAATAACTCAAATAATAATCCCCAGTTTCAGCTACTCTGAATATTAAAGGCTTTAGATCAGACTCATGGAGAATCCTTAATGTTTGTATTGAGGGGATGAATATAATATTAATATGTGATGATGTGTTTTCGTTCTCAAAGCTTAAAGTAGGGGAACTAATTACATCTATAGTTAATCATTCATTGTTATCAAGTGGTTTTATGGGTCACTTGCAGCTTCATGCTCAGATAAGATGAACTGAGCTAATCTGCTGCAGCTTCATCTGAAACACAACTTTAATATTTTCTCCAACCGCTGGGTCGCTTTGGAAACTGTCGAGGTCACGACCTCCAAAACTCCACCGAATAATGATCATTATGGAACCATGGAAACACACGTGAGCGGCAGCACATGAGAGCGAGAGGGAGAGAGAGAGAGAGAGAGAGAGAGAGACAGAGAGAGACAGAGAGAGACAGAGGTAAAGAGAGACAGAGAGACAGAGAGGTAAAGAGAGAGAGAGAGAGAGAGTCAGAGAGGTAAAGAGAGATAGAGAGACAGAGGTAAAGAGAGAGATAGAGAGAGAGTCAGAGAGGTAAAGAGAGATAGAGAGACAGAGAGGTAAAGAGAAGGAGAGAGAGAGAGAGAGGAGTTTTCCCTGATCATCAGAAGGAGATCTGGTTAAACCTCGGTGGTGTTGGGTTCGTGTCCCGTCGTGTTCTGTGTGTCACCTGATGATGAAGCTCCACACCCAGTGTTTGTTCAGCTCCAGGCCTCAAGCTACACTCAGGTGATTGTGCTGCAAACACAATATGATGATGACAATCGCACAATATGATGATGACATGAAAAGCTGCTCGTGTGAAAACAGATTATTACTGCTGACAATTATCTGGAGGCGATTCAATGTAGAATCCATTCTTCACTCAAAACATGGAAAGAATAAAATCAAACATCAGACTCTTGTTCCACTGGAGGAACAAAGTTTTCACAAAGTGCAGGTTCGGACCTCGCAAAGGTAATTAAGTATTAAGTTATTACCTTTATTTAAAAACAAACTATATGTGTGTGTGTGTGTGTGTGTGTGTGTGTTTCCATTTGAATATGCTCTTCACTCATGCCCCCCCTCCAGTTACTTTGCAGTGTAACATTTCATTTCCTACAACGATCTGCTTCAAAATAAAAGAACCTTGTTCAAACCCTCTGATGAGGTCATTTCAGCCTGTGACCTGTTTTCACTTCAGATTCAAGTTGCTTTATGAAAACAGTGCACGTCTGGGGTTGGGGGGGGGGGGGGGGGGGGGGGGGGGGTCATCAAGGCGGGTCCTGTATGCCGTTGTCATGGTAACAGGTGTGTGCATGTGCGTGTGCGATGCGGTGCCAGGGAACTCCGCTGTAGTCCTGATGAAGTCAGAGCAGCCGTCACTCTGGCAGCTGCACAACATTCCTGCACACGCACACACACACACACACACACATACACACACACTCAGCAGCTCATGACTACCTTCAGTGTGTTCATTGTAACAGACGATAATCACAACACACAGGCCGACACACCCAGCGGCCTCACAACACGTCAGCTGCAGTGGAGCCGGCTCGTATCTGTGCAGCCACGCAGGACGTCTGCAGGTTCAGATCAGATCAGATCAGATCAGATCAGAACATCACAACATCACAACATCACAACATCATAACCAGAGGAGCAACCGATTAACCACGTGAGAGGTCTGGATCTGATCTCCAGCTGAACTCGAGTCCGTAAGAAGAAGAAACGTGCGCGTCACGATAACATCATTAGTGACATTCCTGCTCTGTGCAGCAGCAGAGATTAAATACCTCAGTGCCCAACGTGATAACACAACATTTGTCTAGATGGATTCAAAGAGGACTGGCCTCGTTCACACAAAGGCCCAGGAACCGCTTTTACAACTAAAAACTAAATTTCACAATAAAAGCCTGGCAGAGAATTCTTCTGCAACCAAAATGCTGAATATCTGAACATTATTCACAGTTTTTTAAGATGAAACAATTCGTGAATCGATCAAGACGTCGAGTGGCGGATTAATCAGTCGCTGTGCTCGGTGGATTCAGTCACGAGAGCAGAGTTAATGTTTCGTGTCGTGTTCACGTCATCGATCAGTCACAACCCGTCCTGACAGAGCAGACGAGACCGGAGAGCGGCTGAGACGAGCGACCAAATCATCTGCACCGAACCTCAAACTCATTTCCTTATTGGAAGATTCACGTCTGCAACCAAAAGCAAAACTGTAAAAAAAAAAAACTTGAAAAGAAGCAAAAACACACTGAGAAGGAAGAAGACAAAAAGAAACATGGAAGAAAAAAACAGAAAAGAACCAGAGAGCAGCTCGAGAGTAACTGAGAGACTCAGTGTAAACGAGAAGAAGCTGGAAAGTGGAAGAGAACCAGAGAAGAACCTGAAGAGAACCAAACAAGACCTGATATGACACAGCGAAGGTTAAACAGCAGAGTGTGTCTGTGTGTGTGTATGTGTGTGTTGCCCTCTAGGATGAAGCTCAGTCTCTAGAGTCCCCCCCCCCCCCCGGATATCTATATATTACCAGCACGTGCCGGTGACCTCTCACACAAACACTCCATCACGTTCTCTCTCGTCTTCACCTTCTTCAACCTGTGGAAACACACTCCTCCTCAGAGGGAGCTCAGAGAAACATGGCCGACGGCGATGTGAGGGAGCGACAGCTGTGCGACGCAGAGATGTGTTTATACTGATATGTGTGTGTGTGCAGAGAGGGGGGGGGGTTACAACAGGAAGTGATTTGTAGATATATAAACGGCGTGCACCCCCACTCCTCTCTCTCTCTCTCTCTCCTCTGCCACAGTCGCTCTGGAAGCAGCTCAACTTTAAACTACTTTGTGTTTTTCAGCTATTCACTTAAAAAATGTCTGCTCGGGAGTTTTAACTCCAGAGCTGGAGACCTGCACCTCCTCTGGAGTGAAGGTCACGGGTTTAAATCCCACATCAGTCGCATTAACTCTAATAACAGACATGAGCTCTCTCCCTCTCTCCCATGCTTTCAGTGAGTGTCTCTCTCTCATTTCCTCTCTCCCATGCTTTCAGTGAGTGTCTCTCTCTCATTTCCTCTCTCCCATGCTTTCAGTGAGTCTCTCTCTCTCTCTCTCTCTCTCTCTCTCTCTCCTTGTAGCAGCAGCTGGGATGAGGTGGTGTGTTCCCACAGAGACGTGGCACCAGCAGCACTGTGACACTGGGACACAGAGGACCCTCAGTGGGCCTATCGGCTCTGCTTTGCATGCTCATGCACACAAAACGCACAACAACAACAACAACAACACAGAATCACAAGGGAAAACGTTGTCATTTCTCTTGACCGGTTTCCAGGAGAACGTCGGGAACAAATCATTGTTCACTCGCGGGCACAGGGGGAGTCGGACGGGCGAGCGGGGCGAGCGGAGCGGAGCGAGAACAATCAAGTGAAGGAACACAACGGGAAACACATCAAAGTGGAGCTGAATGGAAGAGACAGAGCGACTGGAGAGGAGCAGCAACACAATGTGGAGTCTGAGTGCAGCTGGTGCAGGAGGCAGGGAGGGATCAGAGACCCACATGGCTCTGTGTCGGAGCCCAGACCAAAATAAACTCCTATCAAACACAGACAGGGATCCACCGAGGCCTTCTTTAGAGTCTCCATCACGTTCACCAACAGGAGGCTCATCTGTGCACGTTCCACTTCACAACCCGGTGTTTAAGGGAGAATTGGCCGGTTTCACAACACAGCTTTAAAACATGAGCAGCAGACGGGACATAGAGCAGCAGACGGGACATAGAGCAGCAGACGGGACATACAGCAGCAGACGGGACATAGAGCAGCAGACGGGACATAGAGCAGCAGACGGGACATACAGCAGCAGACGGGACATAGAGCAGCAGACGGGACATAGAGCAGCAGACGGGACATAGAGCAGCAGACGGGACATAGAGCAGCAGACGGGACATAGAGCAGCAGACGGGACATACAGCAGCAGACGGGACATAGAGCAGCAGACGGGACATAGAGCAGCAGACGGGACATAGAGCAGCAGACGGGACATAGAGCAGCTGGAGTCAGAGGGTCGGTCCGACACACAGGACCAGGGTGAAGAACAGCATCTCTACTTCAGAGACAGAATCCTGATGATTAAGAGAAAGTACTTTCCTCTTTGCTTCAGACAGCTTTGTAAGGGGGCGTGTCTGATGTGGGGATTGTTGACGTCACATGACATGTTTTCTCCTTTTATCATAGACTTTTTAACTTTGCTCAACTTTTACAGCCACAAAAAAAAACAGTTTGGGTTTTTTTTGATTGATCTTAAACGTGACTGGCCTCAGAATGAAATCATCAAATTCCAGTGTGAACATGTGCAAACACACATTCCTCCCGCTGCCTCTGCACCTTCACTGCAACAACACAAGATCAAATAGTTGCTGTCAGATTCATTTTCAACACGTGGATCTGCAGCTTCACTATCATATCCTCATGTTTCACTTCCCGCCTCCCTCGACTGCTGCCGGTCTGAGTTCATCCTCCACGTCTTGTTACTGGGACTCACGAGGAGGGTTTAGATAAAACCAGATAACGTATGGATTCACCGAGCTGAGGGACCGGGGGAGACTCGGCCCTGATGCATCCGGGCTCTACACGAAAGCCGGAGAGAGACAGCGAGCAGTCAGGCGACACAGCGGCCTGTCAGAGACACGTCCAACCACGGGCGTCCCCTGAGCCTCGTCCTGGAGAACCTGTCCATGTGTGTGTTTTCACTCGCTCGTGTGTTAATCCCACTCCGTCTGCGGCGGGTGTTTGCCTTCTGGCCTGTTACACAGTCATGCTGGAAGCTAATTGCTGGTGGTTTGCCGGTGGGAAATGAATATACCAGCCTGACCCTAATGTGTTTAACTTGATTGAGATTAACGTCCCTTTAACTCGCGCTCAGTCCGAGAGGATGCGGCCGCTGCAGCTCATCTGTGCAGAAGTGGCAACGGCCTGAATAACAATGCATGAGTGAGGGAAACGATCCTGGAGGATGAGATGCAGTTAGAGATTTTTCATTTAGAACGGCCCGACGGAATATACACGAGTCTATCAGAAAGATAAACCCTGATCCACAAATCAACTTTTATCAGCCACAGAGAAAAAGGGAGTTTGAAAACTCTTGTGCTTGGCTTCACTCTGCTGCAGCTCGACATCTCTCTGCCGGCCGTGCATCCTTCAGGATTTCCAGAGGGCCTTTCTCCAGAGCCGGAGCACATATAATTGTTTTCTTATTAAACTGGAGAAGGAGGAAGAGTTATTTCTGGCAGAGCGGGTCAGGAGGTGACTCGGCTGCTGGAGCTTTGTCAAGTCTTGGATGGACATGAAACTTTCCCGGATGAATCATCAGCACAAGAGATCACCGAGCGCACAGGGAACTTCTGGTTCGGTTTAGTACAGAGCTTCAGATACGAGGTTGTGTAACAAAGTGAATGAATAAATGCAAAGCTGCTGTTTGAATCCGGTCAGATCCTGGGTCAGTTTGATTCTCTAGACGCTCAGTCTGGTTAGAACATTACAGCTTCAGTCCCGTGTCCAGAGGCTGAATCACCAAACTGACAAACTGCCCTCGAGCCCCAGGTTCATCGTCTCACTCAACTCGGCCATGATGAGTTTTAAAATGTGTTATTCTCACTGAAGAAGAATGTCAAGTGATTGTTCTGCATATTATCCCACAAACTTTTTATTATTTATTATTTTTATCAAAATAACTGATTCAATGAACTAATCGTCAATTTTCTAACTGGTCGATGCAGAATTGGATCTTTGGACACAGTTTGCAAATAGCTTGACTCTTTCATGTCGGGGGGGAAATCAATAAAAAGATAAATTAATATAAGATAAATACCTGACCTGCAGGAGCTGACTTGAATCGTATGCATTTCCACAAATTTATGTGGGTATGTGTGTGTGTCGTGTGTGTGTGTGTGTCCCATAAGTGTGTGTGTGTGTGTGTGTGTGTGTGTGTGTGTGTGTGTGTGCAGACACGTTGTTCTCAGGTTCAGGTGATTGTACGACTATCGACCATGTCAGTGATTAATGTCCATTCTGTCCCACATTCCCTCAGAATTGTAAATTAAATGTTATCTGCTCTTGCTGGTATTTCAACAGAGATACCCCCCCCCCACACCACCACCCACACACACACACACAAAAGAACATGAAGCAGTAAAAATGAGTCTTTGTATTATGTGGAAACAAACGTGGGGAAACATGATGATGATGAGGTGAAATCTCTCCTCCATTACACCCACTCCACATGCAGACTCTCGCACAATATGCAATTATTGCCTCCGTGCAACAGTCGAGAGTCTGCAGACGGAACAAGGGCGTCCTTAATTGCCTGCATGTGTGTGTCTGTGTGTTGTAGAGGAGTGTGTGTGCGGGAGGTAACGTGTGTTGTCTTAGTAATTTGAGCTGCGGGAGCGAACCTCTGCCTCTCGACTGGGAACCTCCAAACCAATCCCCCTAAAATGAGCCGTTTAATCTGGAACCCTCTTCTCCTCCGTTCTGCGTCCAACCTGCCACCGGGGCTTCACCTTTCTGAAGTGAAAGTGAAACTCACTCAAGCTGCCTTCAGATGGATCACCAGGATATCTGCTGGAACATTTGAATCAATTTTTAAAGTATCTAGAACAGCACTGGATACCACAAACACCTCCACATCGGCCCTGAAGTCCTTTGAATTCAATCGAGCTGCAACAAGCTGCACAGACTCATAGACGTCAGTCGTCTAAACACGTCTTCTCTCTCACAATGCTTAATAAAGTTTAAACCAAAGTTCAGGACCTGCCCTCTGGTCTGGATCCAAACCAAACTGTGATCGTCTACTCTAGATTTATCATAATCCTGCTGACACACAAACAAACCAAGCCCTGAACGCTGAGGGTTTTTGTGTTGCTCCCTCTTTATACATTAAGATAAAGAAACAATATGTATTGTATCCTAATGTAATTCATATTTCTGTTTTTATAAGCTTCCTTTAACAAACAACATCTCCCATGAACCCTAGTTGTTGTGGATTAATCATCAGAAGCTGAAGTTTCAGCCTGAAAGATGAGAAAACAGACTAAACCAAGTTCCAGTGAGAACAGTTCTCCATGTGGACGGTAGTTTTAATATATTTATATATTAATATTGTTCCAGTGACTTTAAACCAGAGGTGGTGACATCATCTCTGTGCAGCAGTTTAAACAGTTTCATCATTAAGACGTTTCACATCTGAGAGTTTCCAGGTGATCTGCTTTGATTTGGTCCCAATTTGTAATTCAGGGACAAAAGATTGGGTTTGATAGATTGTGTTTGTTTTCAGGTGTGTGTGTGTGTGTGTGGGGGGGGGGGGGGTAGTCTTTCTGTTTGAATGGAGAAAATGAATGAAGTGCTTCATCTGGTTGTCATTGTAACATCATGATGGTATTACTAGCAGCATCAGCACCTTCAGGCGCAGTACTCCACAGTCCTACACAGTACTCCACAGTTCTCCACAGTACTACACAGTACTCCACAGTACTCCACAGTACTCCAGAGTACTCCAAAGTAATTGGCAGTACTCCAAAGTACTACATTATATCTTTAAAGAAAGACTAATCACTTATTTAAAAATAGTTGCGGTAGAGTAAATTCAACCTTATGATTTTCAACCAGATGTTCAGTCTCTAAACTGTCGTCTCCTTGAGGCAGATTCTGAAAGTGAGGCGGGGGGGGGGGCACTGAGCCCCGGCTGTCGCCGCTGACCGGCGCCTGTGAGCGACATCACCACTCCTCTCTGTCACTTCCTCCACCGGCTGCAGTCAAAGGCCTCTCTGTTCTGCTGGTTCTGCCAGACGAGGCTCACCGAGCTCGAGACCTCGTGGAGACCAGGACCTTCCCTGACACATGGAGCTGAGACGTGGAGCTGAGACATGGAGCTGAGACGTGGAGCTGAGACGTGGAGCTGAGACGTGGAGCTGAGACGTGGAGCTGAGACGTGGAGCTGAGACGTGGAGCTGAGACGTGGAGCTGAGACGTGGAGCTGAGACATGAAGCTGAGACGTGGAGCTGAGACGTGGAGCTGAGACATCAGCTTCAGATGTGAGACGGACTGAGAAGGTCACAAACCTCAGATGCTTTCAACGTCACACCAATCGAAAGACCTCAAGGTCTAGGGTTGTGACAAGTGCTCAGATCATATACTCAAGTAAAAGTACTGGTACCAGAGAGTAATAATACTCCATTACAAGTCTACATACAGAGGTACTGATGTTTAATCAGCTAAATATACCTAATGGATTAAGAATACACCCACTGTTATACCTTTATAAATATATCTCAGGGATTTTAGAAGTATTTAACTGCTGCAGCTGCTCGAGATCGTGAAACTTTTGACATGTATTTGATTAATCGTCTTGTCCAGCGAAAGTAAAAACACGTGAATGGTCGGGAACTCGATTCCTCGGCTGCACGCCATCATCACTACCGGCTCCAAACCACCTCTAAATTACGATTCTTAGTTTCAGGTGATTCGACCCTCGTGAAAACATCCTTGTTGTCAATAGATCATTTTAAATACTAGTAACTACAGCTGTGAGATAAAGTACAGGAAGACGTATGAGAGTAAAGTACAGGTACTTTGATTTACTCCAGTGCAGCACTTGGGTTAATGTACTTGGCCACACTCCACCACAGCGGCTGGGGGGAAAGGTGAGAACCTGCGGTGAAGAGGCTGATCCCCAAACCTGATCCTCGTGCTGCCTCAATCTCGACCAGTGACCTGCAACCTGAGCACTGGTGAGGAGGCTGGAGAACCCCGTCAACATGATGCTCGACCAGTAGGTGACTGGTCTCTACCGCCTGAACCCTGAAGCTGTAAGAAACGAACCCAGTGACAGGAGCTACTGTTTTCAGACACTTTCCGACCACGGGGCTAAATCCTTGAAAATATGTCTCAAAGCTCAAAGGGAAAATGCTTTAATCCGTTAAGATGCTTTTAATTTGCATGATGCGAGTGTTCGAGGTGTGAGGCGGGAGGCCACTGACACCGTGACACGCTTATCCTTTCATCGGAGAATGCGGTGAGGCCACTTTACGCACTGTGGCGTTCGAACATTACGCACATGCGATGCGAGCGAACGTGTTATCAGCTGCTGTCACATCTGCTGCGGCCTCGGAGGACGCAGCTGTGAACTGGTGTGTGAACTGGTGTGTGAACTGGTGTGTGAAACCAGTATCCCTCCTGTGTTTACTGCAGATTCTTAGAGAGACAGGTTCTTCCACTTGTTGCAGCGATCAACCACAAACACTACTCTACTTGTTTTGGCTCCATTTCTCCCAACGCACGTTTCTTTCTTTACACCACTATCTGGGCACTGGGAGCTTACTGGCTCCAGCAGGAGTTTGAACCACTGGTGTTAACAAGCACTTCGGTTTCTTTACCTTGATGATGCTGCTCCGGCGCGGGGCCGTCCTCACGGACTCCAGGAGGATGGTGTCAGTGTCCTGGCCGCCGCCTCCGGGGAGGACCACTCCGCTCCGCCGGCCGCGGGACGCCCTCGGCGGGATGAAGTCCGGAGCTGCGTCCCCGCACAGCGCGTCCCCGTGCCCGTCTCTCTCAGACATGTCGATGAGGAGAAGCGGCTCGACGAGGAGGAAGAAGAGGGAGGATGATGAGGATGAAGAGGAAGAGACTCTAATGAAGTGGGGTCTGATAAAGTTTGACTTGGCTGAGAGTCGGTGCCATCGACCGGAGGAACTGGCTCCGTGCGGCAGCGGCTCGGAGGGACACTAATCACCCGGGTTTGGTTGGCTGTGGTCGGATGTTCTCATCCTCACTGGGCGCGGACAGGAGCTGGTTTCAGGCTGAGAGTCCCAGTTGCTCTCGGTCCCTTCTGGCACCGCGGACACGTCTCAGATCAAAACATCGCACGCACGGCCAGGAACCACTTGGATGAGCTGGCGCGTTCCGCCGAATTACGCGCAACAAGTCTCCAGCGTTCCCCGTGTGGCTCGCGTTGGAGGCGGGCAGGATTTGTGGATAATCCCGCTCCAGCAGCACCAGCAGCACCAGTAGCAGCGGATGATGGGACTGGGGGTGAGGCGCTGGGAGACTCTCCCGCGTGCGGCTGCAGCTCCAGGTGGATTCCTCTCCTTCCGCGTCTCCCCCGGTCACACGTCGCTGTCCGGGTGCAGGAGGCCGGTGGCTGCGCGTGAGGGAGCGGATCCGGTGGCTCCTCGGGCGCGCGGGACTCGATCTGGACTCCGGAGCCTCCGCTGAGGTTCAGAGCAACAACACGAGACTTTGACGAGGACCTGGAAGAGGACTGACAGCAGCACCGCCTCCGACCCGCCACCTCTCCACCTCTCCCTCCCTCCCTCCACCCGGCTCCTCCTACACGCTGCCTCCCCACCCCCGGATCGTGACTGACGCGTGGAGCAGCCAATGCGCACAGCCGCCGTGAGATTTGGAGGCAGCTGAGGCCCCTGATAGGTGGAGCAGCGTGTCCCTCAGGTACAGAGGGATCCGCCCACTTAGTTTCTAATGACCAGAGACCAGACACACACACGTACACGCACACACACCTGGACTGATGTCTGCTTAACTTCTTATTTATGTAATATGGAAATGTGTAATTTGTGTATTTCTGTTATAACACGTTGAAAACCGTCCTGACGTCGTTAAACAAAGTTCTTCACTAAGTCACATGGAAATCTGTGAAGTGGTTTCCAGCGTCATCCAAACAAATGCTGAAGAAAAACAGAAACTCTTCCAGGGCAGGAAATTAACTTAATATTTTAAAGGCTGTTCTGATGTTATCCAGATAAATCTTCATAATCTGTTATGTACTCTAATGTTTTTATTAGTTTTATGGATCATACAAAGCACACTATTAGACCATTAGCAACCAATGACAAGTCAGAACAAAGATCTAAAGAAAGAAAGAAAGACAGAAAAATAAATAATAGATCATAAAGTAAATAAAAGAGAAGAACAACATCCAAACGTTTTAAACCAACAATCCTCTTGTCTGTTGTGAGTCTGTGTTACTTTCCCATGATGCACCTGACTCACATGCGGTGCCCGGCTGACCTCTGACCTGTGATCATTGTCCCGTCGGAGTGACGCGCCGAACAGTAAAGATCTGTCGTCAGTGCGGAGCTGCAATAAACAACCGATACACAACTCATCGCTCGGACATAACTGCCTGTTCTCCTCGTGGGCTCCGGAGGTCAGGGGTCAGGGTCACGGAGACAGCGGCGATTTAGTGTCTTGCACAAGGACACGTGGGCAGCGATGGTCGAGCAGCAGTGTCTCTTTCTGGAGGACATGATTCATCCTGAGCTGCAGCAAACACCTCGTACAGTCATCGTGAATACATCCTGCAAGATAATGTCTCATCAGTACTGGAGAAAGTACTCAAACATTTCAGTGAGGTGAAAGTACAAATACCTCATCAACTTTATCCTCAGGTAAATAATAATAATCTGTTGATTACAGATATTATGCATCATCAGACCCTTGAGAAAATAAATTTACGCTTCAAGAAGCTCAACATTTACACTAAGATTCAGATATTTTAAAAGTATAGATACACCCCCCCCCCCTTTCTTTATTTCCTTCATGTTCTTTATAAGATGTCAAACTCTTGATTCCCAGTTTCATGTGATGAACAAAGTTTAGATCTAATCCGTGTGGATGAAATCGTGATTTGAGCTCCTGGGGGAATATGTCAGATAGAAAATAAGAATAAGTCTCAAATCACAGAGGAAGAATTCTCATTAAATCTCAAGTTACATTAAAATACACTTTAATCTGGATGAAGTTGAGACACAATTCTTTCATGAACTTTGAGTCACATTTAGTGGAAGAAAAGACTTTGAAGGTAAAGAAGCTGAGACTTAAACTCACCGACTGTGTGTGTGTGTGTGTGTGTGTGTGTGTGTGTGTGTGTGTGGACCTTGAGCCACACAGCTGTGGAATGTGGTCAGCTGGTGGCGCCTATTAACGTGCGGCGCTCACCAGTCTCACCTCAGCGACAGAATCTGTGAAACTTGTGTTCATTCGCAGGAAGAAGGAATTTCACACGTTTCTTCATTTTCTCATAGCGACCGAGTTTCGAGAATCAGACGTGAAGCCTCCGTTTATACAACTTGTTACTTCACAGTCACGTTAACACTTTTACTACCACCTCGTGTCCCTGTGAGCGAACAGCCTGAGGACGTTTAACACAAATTAAAAAGATAGAGAAACAATAAAGTTGACTTTCTGTGGACACTCTTGGTGCTACGCTAACTGTGAGCTGACTGCGGACTGTGGATTCAAATATGAAAGTGCTGTTGATCTGCACAGATTT
Source organism: Platichthys flesus (assembly GCF_949316205.1). Classification (NCBI taxonomy): domain Eukaryota; kingdom Metazoa; phylum Chordata; class Actinopteri; order Pleuronectiformes; family Pleuronectidae; genus Platichthys; species Platichthys flesus. Next base: position 1,895,138 of record NC_084957.1, read on the forward strand.
TAAACTGAGGCTGTTTATTAAAGCGGACGAAGACTCCGGGTCCAGAAAGGGAAGCCAATCTGCAACCGCATGAAACCTGCATTCTCTCCTCTGACCAGCAGGGGGCGACTCCACCAGTAGTTTCTATTGAATTCTATGAGAAAGTGACTTCTCACTTTATAACGTCAGTAAAATGTAAGAAGTTTATGTTTCAGTCTCTAGTTTCAAGTCTTCTTCAAACAGCTGATGTTCGTTTAGTGAATTATGATAATTTAGAGTCAGACAGACCATAAAGCATCGGAAATATGGGGGTGTGGGGGGGGGGGTGGATACCACAGTGTGATTGAAAGGTAGCACCGTCAAATGGATGCAGGTTGCAGGTGTAAGTGGGCGTGTCCTGTTGCACTCCTTTTTACTGGAGGCCTGAAAACAGCAGTTCACAAACAACAATATTTCCTTTAACTTTTCCTACAGGTGTGTTTTTGTTTATTTCACATTAATCTCAAACCACATGTAACAGACGTCAGTTTAATAAGAAGAATAAGCACCAACTGTACATAATGGTTCATGCACAGTTTCATTGTTAATAATCTGGATTCATGTTTTCTTTAAATCCTCGACTGTCTGTGTGCAAAGCTCATTAATGTCCCTCAGGATCATAAATAAGAAAATATCAAAGTAGCTTCTGTTAATCTGGAGATAAACTGAGCTTCCTGTTTATTCCCTGGAGGATTTTCTGATCTCATCTCTGACATTGTAACGCCAGGTCACAATCCACCGCTGCTGCAAAGCAATAAACAGATTCCTGAGGAGACGGTGGAATAAAAGACTAAATTGTGTTTTGATCTCAGGGTGAAAAAGTCACTTGAGTGTTTCTGAGTGTCTCTCTGCTGAAAGTCGTGTGTTCCTGCGATGCTGGCACCACGGTGTCAGAAGGGCTTCCAGAGGGCCGACCTGTGTGTGTCTGTGTGTGTGTGTGGTCGTGGTCGTGCACTTGTGAGAGCCCATGTGTAGAATGTGGTCACTACACATGTGCATGATGTTCTTCTTGTCGTCTGCTCGTCGCGTCAGGACCTTGAAAATCAAACGGAGGCTCCTCCTCTTCTCTCCTCCGCGTAAACACACGTCCTCTGTTTACCTCTCGCTTCTTATTGGAGAGAATCAATCATATCAGCAGCAGCGACTCTCCCTGTGTTCACTCGAGCATCTTTCACTCCGACAGGTGTGAAGAACATTGAGCTTCGGGAACTTGTTTGTCAACAGTGACACTGAGGAGAGATCTAAAGATTCACTGTAAAACCAAAAACGTACTTTCAGCCTCTTATCTTTGGTGCATCAGGTTATTTTCCTCTCTGCAGGTCGACAACTACAAGATATTCAGAAAAACAACTTTCTGTAGATTTGCACCAAAGATTCGTAACAAACCACAGATTAGAAATTCATCCTTTAGTGACACGTTTAATAAAACTGCTCACAACTCATTTCTATGATCTTGTTTCCAATAATTTGATCTTAGTTTTCTTTTATTGTAACATGAACCTTTCTTTGACCCTTTCTTATGATCTTATTGTCTTTTAATGTCCTGATAAGTTCTGTTTTAAAAAGTCTGTTCTATGTAAAACACACTGAGACACATTTTGTGCTGTGAGACGTTCGATATAAATAAAGTTTATTGTTACTTCTCAGAGTAAAGACTTGTGTTGGTTTCTTCTCATGTTTGTTGTTTGTGTTTCTCTGTGTTTGCAGTTGTTAGTTTGCAGATCCGACACATGTCAGCACACACATGGACGACACGTACACTCTAAAAGTGTGTGCTTGTGTGTGTAAGCATGTGACAGGTGTGTGTGAGGAGTGTTTGTGTTTCACGGTGTAAAGAGGAACATGTGTCGTGCACTGGTTCCACACACGTCCCGTGTTGTGTGAGTCTCTTCGGTTTCTGGGTCAACAACTCACACCTGTGATGGAAAAGCTCCAAGTTTCTACAGAACTCACTGAACTGATGTTTCAACCAAACACACAACACTTCATTGTTGTGTCCACGTCTCAATAGACACAAACGTCAGGTCACAGTCAACACCAAGGACTCGTCCAGTCACACCATGTTGTACATCTAGGGTCGTAACAAATCACTGACGGGTCAGAATGAGGTATTTATATTCATATTTAATCTTTTTTCTTTACTTCATAGGATATTTATTAGTGGACAATCCTCAATATTGACATCAGCCGCCACTAGATGGCGCCGTCACCAAACAAATCTACACAGACCGCACAGGAGCTAGAGCTGGAGAGATGGAGAGATAGATAGATAGATAGAGAGATGGAGATAGATAGATAGATAGATAGATAGATAGATAGATAGATAGATAGATAGATAGATAGATAGATAGATAGATAGATAGATAGATAGATAGATAGATGGATAGATTGATAGATGGATAGCTTAACTCCTCAGTTCAGTTTGATGTGTAACACAAGTCTGTTCATTTCAGATACAAACTCAAAACCTTTGTTTCGTCTGTTTAGTTAAGTTGAGTCTGTTTGTTTGTGTTGTTTTGTGTAACACTGCTAAACACAACCTCAGTGTGTGTTTTTATTGTGTCTGATTACTTTCTTTGTGTCTGTTCAAGTGCTTCTTATGTTTACTGTTTGTATTTGTCCTTCCATTGTTTCAGATCATTACATCATTTGATATCAACGCAGTGAAACATGTGACCAGAATAAGAGTCGCCTGAGGTTCTCCTGTGATGTGATGGTCATGTTGGAGACACAGGAAGTGAGGTCAGAGGTCGTCCTCAGTGTTTAATGCTCAGTTGGATAAACGGCTCAGTTCCTTCCAGCCCTGTGTTTAGTGAAGAAGGGCCCCGGGTTTCCTCCCCAGCGCGTCTGGGCCGGGTGGAGCTGCTGCATGTCGGTGGAGTCCTGTCGAGTTTAAAACGTTTGGAGTTATTTTTGCATCATTCTTTCATCCCATCGTGTGCGTGGCCCACATGTGTGTGTCTGTGTGTTGGTGTCACTCAGTGTATTTCATGCTGAATGACGGGGCCTGAACATAAAGTGATGAGATGAATACGATTATATTATATAAGATTAATAAGGAATACAAAGTTTTCTGTCATTTCCTAGAAGCTAAAACATAAATGAATTATTGTGTGTTCATCCTTAGATTATATATTTACTATATTTGTGATTTAATATATTTAAAATGTCAAGTCATGGGAACAGCGTGTTTTATGACGTTATGTTGTTCCTGTCAAATATCACAATTCTGTTTGGATTATAGAATTTAGAGACAATGACGTAGAAATGCAGTTATAGAAAAGAGAAACGCCTCCTCCACTAGTGTGGTCATTCAGTTTGTTCTTGCTCTCCTCTGGATCCTTCTTCTCTTCCTCCAGTTCTTTCCTTTCCTCTTCCATTTCCTCCTCCTCCATCTTTCTTTATTTCATATTCCTGTTCTTTTCTCTGGTGTCTTCATCGAGGCTGAAAACTGCTTTTAATTGTTTTCCTGTTCCCGTCAGTTCTTTATCTTTTAACTTGTCAAGCACCTTTTTGAAAGGTGCTACACAAATAAAGTTTATTATTATTACATATGAAGAGTTTATAGACAGTAAATATTTTTGAAAGGATTTCCTCCGCTCCTCTAATAAGGCGTCTCATCCACCCAGCTGCTTCCTTCCTTCACCTCCTTCCTTCCTTCCTTTCATTCATTCATCCAGACAAAAGATGGTGGTTGAAAACCTCTCACAGGAAAACGGCTCCGTTCATTTATGAATCGTGACTCAGCAGAAACGTGAGGATTAAACCTCCTGATGTCCTTTAGTCACTTTATTCATCTTCTTGTTCGTTGAGGTTCATCACCAGTGCAAAGGTCAGTTTCCTGTCGTCAGCAAGAGGAAGTTCAGGAACAGTTCTCGTCACAGAGGTTTCAACAATAAGAGCACACGAGCGATGACTGGGAACTGAACTGGAACCAGTTTGTGTTTGACTGGCAGCAGCTGTGGTTTGAGGACGTGAAGCTTCTGCCGCCGAATTCACCTTTGAACTTTGAGATATAAACTTTTTATCTCATGTTTAGGGACTTTGATTTTAAATCTCATGGAATATTTTTTTTCTATCCTATAAAGAAACAAGTCAATAGTTTGTTTTTGTATTTTGTTTTTGATGTTGTAAGAATTTCAACCTTTAAGCTCGTGAGACATCAGAAACAGAGAAACCAAGGGTACATTTTCACTACGCCATAATGGTGGCCAAAATAATTCATAATAAATAATAAAACACAATGTTAGTGGATTTTAATCTGTTATATTTCATATCTACACAAATAGAATTCTTCTGTGTTTGTGACGTCTTCTGTCGCCGTCAGTTAATTGAAGGGAACTTTCTGAATAGATGAACCTTGTGTCAGAGGTTTCATATCTTTTTTATTTCATCCAATAACTCATAATAACCCACATCAGTCCTACGTGATGGAGGTGACAATGAGTAACAGTTTCATATTTAACTCCTTTAGAAACCCTGCAGTGAGAATCCTGTCGAAGGTCCAGAAGCATCTGAGACTCTGTGCTCGTTAAGGCCTGAGGTGGGAATCAGTGAGAGGTGGAGGTCAGAGGTCGCAGGTGTAAGTGTGTCACAGGTTCGACTCCACTGTTTGATGCCACATGTAACCTGGTGTTGCCTCCCCCCCCCGGCTCTGCTCCGGATGTCGTTGAAGTTGGAACATTAAGAGCCAGACCTCCGGGTTCGAGTTACATGAGTAGAGTCAAGAAAGTGAATCCTCAGGGTGGCCACGCTGGAAACCATCACTGATTGAATTACTCACTGGTAATTAACTGAGAGTGGAAGAAGAGAAATGGACAGATGGTGGGAACACTGGGCTGAAAGAAGAGGGGGGGGGGGGAGTGAAACTAACAGTTGTTAATCACTTTGTTCTCAGTGAAGCTGACGATGTGAAGCTGACGATGTTCTGACAAACCTGTAACCTTTGACCAGGATCCACAATCCACCATCAGGATCCACCACAAGGATCCACAATCCACCATCAGGGTCCACGACCCACTACCACGATCCTCCACCAAGATCCACATTCCACCAACAGGATCCACCACAAGGATCCACCACCAGGATCCACAATCCACCGCCAAGATCCACCACCACAATCCTCCACCAGGATCCACAATCTACCATCAGGATCCACCACAAGGATCCACCACCAGGATCCATCCTCTCTCCCTCTCTCTCTTAATCTCTCTCTCTCTTTTCTTTCACTGAAAACTTCCAAAGCATCAAGTTCACGTGGACGTTAATCACTTTGAGACCGGACGTACAATTGGACTTCAAAATAAAAGTCTAGCTTTATGGTGATATGTTTAATCCATTCTCTGAAGAACCATTTCATATTATCATATAAAACTAAAACGACTAAAACAATGTTTAAGAGACAAAAAACGTGCAACAACACAGAAGAGACGCACAGTGACCGCAAAGAGACACACAACAACCAGAGATTCAACAATATGAACGTACACAACCAGAGAGAGACACAATATGATCCCAACTAGATGAAGTGATGTAAACCCAGCAAGAAAGAAGCACATTTGATTCTTGGAAACTATAAAATATAATTTATATAATGTAAAGTGACTGTTTTCTATTCAGTGTTTTGTTTCTAAGTGTCTGGAGGAAGTTGTGTAAGTTGATGATGGAGGAAACTTTCCTCCAGGGACCGCTGCTCCTCCTGCTGCTCCTCCTCCTCCTCCTGCTCCTCCTGCTCCTCCTCCTCCTCTGCACGCTCCGGACCTCCAGCCTCTCCAGCGGGACACTCTCACAGCACGCACCGGGCGGTAGTGGACCTTCGTCAGGGCTCCTTGTGCAGCAGCTCCCCGGCCTCTGTGCCTCCTTCGTCCCGGCTTGTGACCGACCCTCCTCGGCTGTGGAGGAACCCGCTGCGGGGACACGAGCGATGGACACGTCCCGTTAGAAGTTGGAAAGTCTCCCATCGAGCAGAGCCGGCGGCCGTGCCCGCCTCGGAGGCCATGGGCTGCGGCTTGAGGAAGCTGGAGGACCCGGAGGACAGCACACCCGGGAAGATCTACTCCACCCTGAAGAGAGCTCAGGTGGAGACGAAGACGGACACCGTGCTGGAGTATGTCCTGCTGGACTTCAGCCTGGAAGGTCAGACACGTCCCCGGGACTTTCTCCTGAGTTTCTACTGGTGACAGGATAATCAGGGTTATTAGAGATTCACCGGTTCATCAGAAGAATCTGTTTCAATGACTTCAACAACTTTAAATATATTCATTTTAATCTCATAAATGCGGAAGAAAAACATTTATTTCTTGAGCTGGAATCAGCAAATATTTGTTATTTTTGTTTTAAATCACGACTTAAACTAAAATTCAACTTTCTATCGATTAACAAATTGACCGTTTGTTGAATCTCTGAGTGAAACTGTCTCTTTGATCCAATGAGTGATGTTTGAATCAGTCCTGAAACAATAGATGATCAATTGAATGGAAATCCATCTTTACAAGTAGTTGTGGTGATCAATTGATGATTATTATGTTAATTGATCTGGTTCCAACTTCTCCAGAGTGAAGATTTGATTCTTTTCTTTATCAAATGTGAGGAACGCTGATTTATTTTTCATATTTTCCTGACATCGATCAACCAAGTTCGGCTGATTGATAATGAAAATGATAGATCTTTGTAAATTAAATAATTGTCACTTTTTTGTCACAGAAAACAATTACAGCTGAACTTATTTGAATTGTCGATTGATATTGAAGAAGGATCAGAAGATATTTTCATGTTTTGAATCAAATTTGGTCGTTTTTGGTCATCTGTCATAATTGAGGAAATAACTCAGTTTATGATTCTCACACATTTTGATTCCTCTTTGATCAAATGACGAATAATAGAAATAGAATCAGTAGATGAAGTCAAACCTCAGCTGTGTGTCAGTGTCTGATCAACCAACATCTGGAGTTAACATCATAGAAATCAATGGAAAACATAAAATATTCACATTTGTTCGTGAATCAAGATCATTTTGACACATTTCTTTAAAAACAACTAACTGATGTTGTGGTTCTATGACAGATCAGTGCAGCTGTAGGGATGGGGGGGAGCATTTAAAGTTATAATTAGTTGCTGCTCCAGTTTATTTCTGACTCTATCTGCAGAATCACGAACCTGTTTGTCATAAAGGAAACTGTCGTCCCTCACGACATCTCAATGCAGATAAAGGATCTTTGGTTTCAGTGAGTTTTTCTGATTCATCACTTTAAAATAGACTCGTCTCGTTTCCTCTTTGGACAAAAATGTTCCTCTCGGTTTATTTGGCTTTAAAACGCTCCTGAACCGACTCAGAGACACAAACTATTTACGACACAGAGACACTTTATTATTCCCACAGGAGCTTCACCGAGCTGCTGGAAAGGTCCAGTAAAACGTCCTGTGGCCAGACGGGAGAGTTTGTGTTTCTCACGTGAAGCAGCAGCAGCAGCAGGAGATGACGAATTCATTCTGCTCTGGAAATCACGTGTTTTTGTTTAACAGCTCATTCACACCGACCAAAAATCTGGAATCTCTACGTCTTTCCAGGTTGACGTCTTCGTCTTCTACGCATCTGGCTCCTCTTCTTCATCCTGTGATATTTGTGTTCGCTCCAGAGCCTTTGAGGAAGTTGTTGTCAGTGCAGGCGCTGGAGCCGCTGGAGTGTTTTAAATGTTCTCTTTTTATTCTGAGGTCCTTTCACGTCGTTGTTCTCTTCACGTTCCACAAACATCACATCGTCCAACTCTGGAGCTTTCAGCAACAGGCCTCGTTTGTTCAGCCGAGCTAAAATAGGTCACAAGGTTGGTTTTCCTGCCTGCCCTCTGCGAGTAGCCCATCTGCACACACACACACACACAGACACACACAGACACACACAGACACACACACACCACTTCTCATGGTTAAATAATATAATTCCCTGCCAGAGGAGGAAAGGCCCACCTGCTGGGATCTGGGATCTGATTTGAACAGTGTGATAATCTGCGATGGCCGAGCAGCGTTGTGCTTCTTCAGAGCTAATCCTTCATCTGACGCTGTTTTTCACTCTGACCTATTTGGAAGGAAACGGTGATTAAGGTCTGAATGGAAGCGTCGCATGTAAACAGCAGCCGACAAAATAATGAATCACAGAGGAGAGTTGGAGGAAGTGGGGGGGGGGAGTCAGGGAAGTCTGTTTCCCGCCTCCTAACGACTTTCAGGGAAACACCTCGGACTGAAACCTGTCAATTCGTTCACTGGTGATTTGGGTGTTTTGATTTTTTGTCTTTTTTAAATAATAAGGACTTTTTTGTGACAGGGGCCAAAATGGTGGCAGGAAGTCACAGTTTCACGAATTAAACGTCGGCTTCTTGTGGCGCAGGAAACCTGAAGCGTCGCATCGAGTCAAACTTCACTGGACTTTGACCGGCGACGTCACAGCTTCAATAACGTTTGTGTGGTTGACTCAACTCGGTCATCATCGGCTCCTCCTCCTCCTCTTCCTCACCAACATCTTCCTCTGTTCTTCAATGCACATTTTCTCGCAACCAAATAAAAAGTCCGGTCCAACAACCACAACCGCAAAAAAGGCCACACAACTGATTTCCATATGTCACACCCTGCACAGCTACGACACGTGATGAGCTGCTGTTGTGTTTTTGACGCCGAAGGAGAATTTTCTCACTGAGCAAGTTGTTATTTGACGGATGCTCGATGTAGCATTTAGCTCCCCCTACTGGCCCGGCATGTTTGTTTGAGAGTTGTTGTCGTTTTGATCTTCTCGTCTCTGGAGGGCTTTTTAAAACAAAGGAGTAATTCTCTGTTAAAAAGTTTTATAGTTTATATCTTCAGTGATGAAGACGAGGTCTAAGAACACATCCGATCAGCTGCAGTGTGTGAATGGACCCTGCGCCACGAAGAGAAACCTGAAGGTTATTGGAAAAAGTATTTGTTCACGTTGACGACCTGCGACTGTTCCTCTGCGACATGCTGTAGAGGAAATTCAGTGAATATCAGAACTGTATGAATGAGTGTGAAGGGATGAATGTGACCTGTAGTGTTAAGAGCTTTGATTGGTTAATCAGACTAAATGTTGACTTCTAATGAATCTGTGTCTGGATCAGTTAAATCTCATTTCATGAGTGAGAAGGAGGAAATGTGCATTTCTAAGATGTGAGTTTTCCTCTTGGATTTGTGTGATTGTTCGACGGTGAATGTGTGATGACACATCTCAGAGTGTGAGGACCCAGTTAAACCACAGTGATTCCAATCTCAACCCGTCATGTGCCGTCTGCTGATTTATCCTCTGAGGCTTTTCCTCCTGTGTCGGTTCAGTCGGAAAAAAGTTTCTTCTTGCCAAACCAAAGATGAAGAAAAGCCTTTAACTGTGTTTTCCTGGCTCTGAACCAGATTCAAACCACCGGGCTTCATTCTCACTTCAAACCACCTCCATGACCGAGAGGACGTTTGATGCCGTCCTCACCTCTCAGAGGGAGAAACGCCTGAGGTGTGGAGCTGCACCGACAAATAGAACTTTCTGTTCCAGGCAGAGAAGAACAGATAACGCAGCTCGTCTCCTCTCTCAGGAAACTCAACACAAACCGATGGAGACACGAGGACGAGGGATGTTTCACTCCAGCTTTAAATGACTCAGTTGGTTAAAGGGAGGAGATGTCATGATGAAGATGATGACGTCCACTTGGAAACACGAGGAGATTCCAGATCTTCTGGTGATTCTTATTTTTTGTAGATGTTTTAAAACCTGTTCAGAAAAATGAGGCTCATCGTTTTTTAATTGATTTATTTAAGGGAGATTTTTTTTTATTCTACAGTAGCAGAAATGTAAAGTAATGAGTCCTCTTCGTTGTAGAGCATCACCATCACTCTGCAGGTCCTCGTCTCTCCTTGACAGTGTCACACACTCTCACTTTCATCTGCCTGCGTCCTTTCTCACACACACACACACACACACACACACACACACACACACACCACCCCCCCATGGATCTCAGCACTGGGCCCAGTAGCAGCAGCTCTCCAGCTCAGCTTGGCCTCATTTCCCTGCGTCAGAGCGGAGACTGGATGTGAGACCTGGAGCCACAGGCAACACATCAAAGTGGCTAATGGCTAATAACTTCCAGAGCTGATGGGGGGGGCGCACAGCCACTGAGGTGGAGAGAGATTGTGTGTGTGTGTGTGAGGGGGAGGGGGAGGGGGGGGAACACTCTTTTAAAAGCATTGTTTACTGTTATTGATCTTCTTCCACCTTCAGTCCAGGAAACAGAAGCATCGGGGCTTCTTCAGTTGCTGACTTCAAACTCAAAGCTTCATCAACTAGTCCATTAACTAATGTTGATTATTAATCAGCTCGGTCCAAACGTTTGCTGGGGATCGGTTCTGAAATCAGATCCTTGGATGCTCTGTGGGTCAGACAGAATAAAACCCTGTGTTGGACTGTGGAGGAGTGGAGCGGACATTTAACAAATCAGTCCATTGATTGATTGATTGATTAGAAAAGAATCAGCACATTGATCAACAGTATAGTTGAAGCAGCTTTTCTTTAAACTCTTGCCATTAACAAATTCCCCACAATGATAAATGCTCCTGGAAAGACGACAACAAACTCTTGTGTTTCGTCTCTTGGCAAATGTTTTGGTGCCTGAGGGTCGAAGGCAGAACCTCGGAGCAGTGTCAAGCAAAGAGTGGAAGGATGAGATGAGGAGGAGGAGGAGGAGGAGGAGAGGATGAGAGGAGGAGGAGGAGAGGAGGAGGAGGAGGATGAGAGGAGAGGAGGACAGGAGAGGAGGAGGAGAGGATGTGAAGGCAGCGGAGCAGGTCAGGACGAGATGAAGTGAGGAGACGAGAGGATTTAACCTGAAGTGACGCGTGTTCATCGCTGGTGGGATGAACCGAGTCAGAGACGGATGAAATGTCGGTTAGATAAAAAACCAGATATGAATCGTAACCTTCTTCCAAAATCCACGAGAGACGATTGTTCAGAGCCGATTGAAGCCGAGCGCCGGCCTCACATCCAGGGATGATTCAGTTTCATCTAATCTCTGTCTAATCTGGAAATAGATTATTTCAGATTAAAGTCTGTATTCAGATGATTAAATATAGAGGAGATTTGAAGGTGAGGCAGAAACAAGTTGATTGATTTCATTCAGTCGTCATGATGCCTGACTTCATGTGGACTCTCTAATCATATGAACATTTAACGGTTTGTTTTAACTTCTCTCTGTTTTTGTACCCAACTGTATCTTCTCCACAGGATGAACTGTAATACGTTAGGAGCTCTCGAAGCAGATATAGTCAATATTATTATTAGATATAGATAAATATGATTTTTCTGAGAATTTGTTGCAGAATCAAATAGAAATCTGTATTGAGTGAGTTTAAATGTGGTTTCATCCGGAGACTGGACGGAGGAGCTCTGGGCTCTAGCTTCACCTCGATCCAGAGGAGCTGTGGGCGACCGAGGCTTCGCTGCCACTTGTTGACGAGCGTTTCACTAAGTGTGTATTCATTGTGTATTTTTGTTGTAAACGATGAACATGAATACACGTGAAGCTGTTATTTGTTGACATGTCGCTGGCGTGTGGACGCCCAGCATCACAGAGCCTCCTGTTTTCCTCCTTGTTGCCGGGCAGCTTCTGTCTCACACCTCTTTTTATTCTCTCTCTCTCTCTCTCAGACTCATAAACTCCGTCTTGTCGCCTGTTTGTCTCTGAACCCTCGTCCGTCCCCGACCTGTGTCTCCGTCGCTCTGTGTCCTCCGTCATAACCCCCCCCCCCTTCCTCACCCACCAGTTCCCACATTACCCCCCTCTTTTAGCCTCTTTTTGCTGGTCCTTGCTTCCTCCTCCTCTTTTTTCCCTCCCTCTCTGAACAGAGGCCCGAGTGTGTGGGGTGATCAGGGTGAGTGGCAGCAGGATGGGGGTGAGGGGGTGAGGCCCGAAAGCAGGGGCGGAGAAAACACTGAAACAAAAGCTTTGGTTAGAAGTGTGTAAAACATCAGAGCTGCTGTTAGTGATCCAGGTTTAACTAATGGAAAAGATCTCTCTCTCTCTCTCTCTCTCTCTCTCTCTCTCTCTCTCTCTCTCTCTCTCTCTCTCTCTCTCTCTCTCTCTCTCTCTCTCTCTCTCTCTCTCTCTTTTGTATTTATACACTTAATTTACGACCAGACAACAGAAATACAACACACATTTCCCCTGATGATTGAAAATAAAGGAAAATGATGAAACCAATAAATACAACACGGTTCTGCAGATTATAAAGGAAATAAATAAGGTTAATTCCTTTAATGTGATTGGCCCTGCACCCCCACCAGAGAGAGAGAGAGAGAGAGAGAGAGAGAGAGCGAGAGACAAATGGCTTCATAACATCAGTCACCGCTCCGAAAAGAAAAAGACAACAAAACGACGACAATGATACAAAACGACCACAAACTGCATAAATAAGTGTCGACATAGAGACTCTAAACAATCACAATCTACTCAAACGGACACAAAGTTACCACACAAAGATGAAAATCCCCTAAAACAGTATATACAAAATGACACAAAAGATACAAACTGGTAACAATAAAGACCATTAAGAGACAAGCAGTCCCTTCTACAGAGGGTGGGGGGGCTTCAGGTTGATCCAGTGGGCGTCGGCTCCAGCTCTGGTTTTACAGGAGCTTATTAAACTTTCTCACAGGTCTCATCATTCCCTCCCTGCTCTTTAATGTAGAGTTTATGAGATGTGAACGATCTGGGCCTCGAACCTGTTCAGCATCAGTTCCACCTTCTAACCTGCGACCCCCCCCCCCCCGCCCTGCTGTGTACGAGCCTGGAAACAGTTTCTGATTTGTTTGAATCTCTTGTTGATCCCTCCGTCCCCACACCCTGAGCCGTCCACGCAGACCGTGCCCACCAGCTGCGACATGCAAACCCGTGTTAAATTTAAATTCACCTCGAGCGTTGTGCAGTTCGGGTTGAAACCCACAGGAATGCCAGTAAAGTGTAGCCCCTGGTTTACTGGTTTCATTCACTTCTCTGGTCTCATAATGGAGCCAAGTGCTCATTCAGGGGGGCAGCGATCTCAGCTGTGAGCTGTGAGCCACCATCTCTGGGGTGTTTGTCCGTGAGAATGTGGGGGGTTGTAGTGAGGAATGCTGCCACACACACACATACACACATACACACATACACACACACACACACAGAGACACACACACACACAGTTTCCCAGTCTCACTCCTGATTTGTCTTTCCTAATCTTGCTCCATCCAAAATGCACAACTTAGTAAAAGTGCTTTAAATGGACTTTCCGTTTGTGTGTGTGTGTGTGTGTGTGTGTGGGTGTGGGTGTGGGTGTGTGTGGGTGTGCGTGCACGGGGCACTCAGCCAAGCCTCTCTGTGAACAGCCCCTCTTTGTGGACACAGGAAGTTTGACGGTCACAGAGTTTTAAGACAAACAGCTCGAGTCTCGTTGGGCTCACAAACAACCCACTGAGCTCTTCACACCTCCTACTGGTGAGTGCAGGGGTGACGCACCGGCTGGCACCACTGATGACGTAAATAGACAAAACAAAAACTTTTATTTTGGCAGCTTCTTGCAAAAACATAATCATCCGCTCTGCAGAAGAAATCGTCCAGATGTCGTTTCCTGGAGAATCTTTAAATTCCTCACGTCTCTAAAAACGGTACGACCTGAGCTAAAACGTCAACAAGTGATTATACATCATAAAGTTACAGAAAGAGCAAATAAACACAAACATATCGATCTGAAATGTTTCTAAACATGAACAGAATCTGTTGTTATGTCTCCTCTTACAGGACGTGGGAGCACCAGTCTGAGAGCTGCAGCGTCCACTCAAACCAGTGTCACCACATCACAGGCCACAGCTGCAGCTCCAGCTCTAAAAATAAGAGCGAGAGCGGTGATGTGGTGTTTCCCTCCACATGCCTCCTCGTCCTCTTTAGCTCAGACAGACCTGACATCAGTGTTTGAACCCGACGGACTCAGGATATTAAAACCCTCCGACCAATCAGGCGACGTCTTTAGTCGTCAAACAGGAAGTAAAAGATTCCCACAGATCGGAATAAAGCTTAAAACAAGTTTCACATCTGACTCCAAACTCGAGATTCGACGTGACCTCAGAGGAACTTCCCTTCGTCAGCAAATGAAGGGGTTCATCTTCGTCTTCTGCGTTCACGCTCCTCTTCTTCTTCATGAGATATTTATATTCTTCTGCTTGTTTTTCTGAATCTGACGTAAACGCTGAAAAACTAAAAACATCCATTTACGTTTCTGCTGCTTTCCAGGAAATCATATGGAAAGTTATGATGTTGAGGAAGAGGAGGAGAATTCTCACATTTATAACGACCACTAAACAACTCTCTCCCCCCCCCCCCTCTCCGCCCTGCAGGCAGCCGCCCGACGGTGCAGTACGTGGGGTCCCTGTCCGAGCTGCCTCAGGCCCTGCAGCCGTACTACACGCAGGGCTACGTCCTGACCGCCCTGCACCCCATCATCCTGTCTGTGGGCCGGACGCGCTCGATGCCCTTCAGCCTGCTGTACCGCGCCATCCTGGCCCGACCCAGACCCAGGTACACGAGTCCAGATCCTCCATTGAGCCTGAACTCAACTGAAACTGTTCACTTTGATTTTAAATTGACCCTCAGGGGAGGTTCTTCCTTTCAGACGATAATCAACACCCTGTTAGTTTTGTTCTGTCGTTAAATCCTTTTAAGAGAGCGATACAGATTATCCCCCCCCCCCCACCACCACCACCACACTGTTGAGTAAACGGATGAATGATGCATGAAGTCAGCTGCATATTTGATGAAACCTCTGGTAGGAGGTCAGACGTCTGGCGCGGAGGGGGACACCATGTTTTGCTTTGGGTCTAAAAGGATTTTCTATTGGCTAGAAATCCACCCAACAACAGGGGTCCCACAGCCAATGACGTGAGAGTATCTCTGATCACTGTGGTTGGATTGGATGGGATATTACAGCTATGATATTAATACCTATGACAAACTTTTATTTGTTAAGCACATTTCATGCAGAGGGTCTCGCTAAAAGTGTTTCACAACAAACTCAATAAACACAAGGAATAAAAAACACATTAAAACATTTAAAAGAAGCAAGAAACAGAAGGAATAAATAAAATAATATAACAAATGAAATGTGATTTTGTGAGTTAGAATTAGACAATTAATCACAAACGTATTTGTATGATTATATTTTTAGTGAATTTGACACAGAAGATGTTAATAATTGTTTTATGCCAATATTCCTTCTGGCTGTTCCCATGAATCTTGTAATCATCTTAAAATTCAGATTGAAACTCTCGTTTAGTTGTTTAATTAATTTTACAGAATCTGATTTAGTCTGTAAAATGATTCAAGTGTTTGTGTCTGAACCTCAGTGACGATTACAAGTGAACTATGAACTCTACAGCTGCCGTGGGTTCGATGCCACAGAGATGCTGACCCGTCACTGTGTGTGTGTGTGTGTGTCTGTGTGTGTGTTCAGCAGGCAGACGGCCTCCATGTGTCACAGTGTCCCGGTGCTGCGGGTGGAGGAGTGGCCTCTACCTGGCGACTCGCTGACGGGCGACACCGTCCGAGCGCTCATCGACCGGGTCAGTGACTATCTCTCTCTCTCTCTCTCTCTCTCTCTCTCTCTCTCTCTCTCCCCCCCCCCCCCCCCCCCCCCCCCCCCCCGCTGCCCAGCCACCGTGATGATGTCAGAAAGCCTCACGTGCTGACTCATGACTTCTCTCTCGTCCGGCAGGTGAACAGCAGCGCACGAGGGGGCGTTCGATTCGTGGGCTCGGTCCTCCAGCAGGTGAGCGGGGTCACGAACGGCCGGGTGCACAGTCCGAAGAGGGGCTGTCGCTCTCCTCCGCGCTCCCCCCCCCGGACTCCTCCAGGAGACGCAGAGCAGGAGGACAACACCTACAGTCCTGGTGAGGTCATCACGCTCACGAGGGTTTGATGTCAAGTTTCATCTTGAGTCTAAGTGTCCTCCTCTTCCTCCTCTTCCTCCTCTTCCTCCTCTTCCTCCTCTTCCTCCAGACTTGAGGTTGCTGGTCTTCTTCCACTCCTGGGCTCCAGGCTGTGCTCCTCTGGACTCTCTGGCCTGTCAGTACCACCAGGGGGCGCTCTCCATGCGTGTGTCCAGGAAGGGTCAGGTGGTCAGTGCCCTGGAGGCCGACTGGCTGGAGCTGACCACCGCCTACTACCGCAAAGGCTGGTCACTGGTGGACTCCTTCGTGTACTGGGACACGCCGAGAGGTGGGTCTGGTGTTGATCCGACGTTTTAAACATTCAGTGATTATGACTCGTGTTTGTGTTATTTCTTTAAACCTTTATTTTGAGTCACTGGAGAAGTGTCAGTATCCTGCTCTTGAGAAACTGGTTTTACTCTTCTTCTTCTTCTTCTTCTTCTTCTTCTTCTTCTTCTTCTTCTTCTTCTTCTATTCTCTGCATTTTTGATCTTTTCTAATTAAAACTGATTCACACACGTATAAAAACGTCTCTTCCTGTTGCGGCTTCTTTTTTCCACTGCGTCTATATTTGGAAGCGTCTTCCCGACCTTGGCGACCTCACTTCCTGTTGGTCTCCAGAGCAGCAGATCTTCTCTAGACCTCAGAGGCCTGGAAATTATATAATTGGAAATATATGGATACACACTCTGACATCTTTAAGGCTGATGCCAAAATCAATATTTGAGGGTTTAAAAAAAAACATTAATCTGCTGATATTGATTCATTTTAATAGAAACATGAAGCATATTGTAAACAAAGATTTCTGGAGGATCCATGATGTTTGCACAGCCAGAATCAGCTGCCACTCGTCTCAGTGTGTTCATCTCTACTAATCCTCCTGATGTGAGATGTGATGTCAGACTTCAGCTCAGAGACGATCTAAAGATGTGAAATCAAAACACGCATCATCTCAGGTTCTGAATATAACTGAATATTAGGATTTAGACCCTGAGACGCCTCAGCTGATCTGTGATGCGTTCAGGGACCATCGCTCCCCAGGGGATGAACCGTCCCGTCCTGATAGATGGTTTTA
This sequence comes from Platichthys flesus, assembly GCF_949316205.1. Classification (NCBI taxonomy): domain Eukaryota; kingdom Metazoa; phylum Chordata; class Actinopteri; order Pleuronectiformes; family Pleuronectidae; genus Platichthys; species Platichthys flesus. Next base: position 1,912,231 of record NC_084957.1, read on the forward strand.
AAACAAGTGGAGCACCTCCCCGGGTCATGTGACTTATTATTATAAACTCTGACACAGATCTGAAATCAGGTTGAATCAGCCCCCCCTCCCCCTCCACATTCACACAGCGTTAAACCTCTTTCTAAGAACTGGGTCATTATCAACCCAGTGTCACTCTCCCAGTCTCCCACCGACATGTTCCTCCGACTCACAGCTGAGAACATGACGTGTGTTTGCTTCCCGACAATGAGGGTTGGTTAATTATTGTGTTGGCTTTAACACGTGTGTGTGTCTGTGTGTGTGTGTGTGTTTCAGGTGAGCCAGTGCCCAGATCCCTGGAGGGTTTGTTTGTTTACGAGGAGAGAAGCACGTCTCCTCCCGCCAACGACACCATCGTGGTGGAGCAGTGGACGGTCATCGAGGTCAGTAACAGACTGACGAGGACGAGTGTCAGTTGATCCACATAACCACAGACCCGTTAATGAGCAGAGACGTGAACAGGAACACAAGGAAATACAGAAGTGTTGCTTTTACCTCTCAGATCTTCGTCACTAAGTGATTTTGGTTTCAATTAAGTTAGTTATATCGAAACGGGCTGAGACATTATGATTGACAGCTGAGAGGCTCCTTGGATCACTGGAGCTCAGTCTCTGACTCTGAATGACGTCATGACAGCGTTGGGATCCGAGATGTTTTTTGTTCATCAGGAGGAAGAGGTAGATGCTCAGTCACCAATTTGAAAATGCTGACCTCTGGTGGCCAAACCGTGGACACTGCAGCCCAGGAAGGGTTTTTTAAAACGGTTACAAAAACACCTCTTGTTTATGATTGAGTTTTAGAAGAACTATAAAATTTAAACTGATGAAAAGCAGCAAGGACGGTTCAGTAACGTTTTATGATCTCCATGTTCTCTGTCATCTTCTTCTTTCTGTGTCTTCTGTCTCATTGACCCGTGTGTCGTCCTGCAGGGCTCCAACGTGAAGACGGACTACGGGCCCCTTCTTCACACCCTGGCCGAGTTCGGCTGGCTGCTCACGTGTGTCCTGCCCACGCCCATCATCCGACACGACAGGTGAGCTCAGTCAGTAGCTGGCTCTGCTGTGTATGGATGCCGTTAAGATGTAATATAACATCATGATGATATGACCCCTCTGTGTGCAGTGACGGGAACTTGGCCACGAAGCAGGTGGTGTTTCTGCAGAGGCCCGTCCGAGGTCAGCCTGCCGGGCAGCAGAGGAACCAGGTGAGAGGAATGATGGGAGATGGAGTCCGAACATTCAGGGGATTGGTTTACAGCTTCAAAAAGAAACAGGGTTCAAACCTTTATGGAATACGTTTAATGGAATTAGGTGAAAAACTATGATTGTCTGTGATGAAGGAAAATGCTGCTGTTGATGTGACATCACTGCGCCCTGGTGCACAAACTGAGAACTGCACCTCACACACAGTGAACTGAGGCTGAAGTCTTGGAAACTTTTAACCTTCTCACGATCTGAGGTCACAAGACAAAACACCCTAGAGCCCAAAGTACAGTAGCTCCTATAAGACAGGTCTAAAGATCAGGTCCGCGTAAATCCTAAATCTGATCTCAGCACTTCACGAAGCATTTCAGATCCAGAAGGAGAGTTTAGAGGGAAACCAGGGAACTAATGAGCTGTAGACATCTGTCCTGAGGGACCCAACCACAAGGGAACGGCTCCTAGTTCAAGTTCATGTCAAACTGTCCTTGTTGTGTAGTATAGGTTTTGTTGGGTTGTGTGAGATGTGAGTTTCCTCCGAGCTGTGACCTAACGTCCGCCTCCTGTGTCCAGACTCTGTCCGTCCACAGCGACGTGTCCAGTCGCTCGGTGAGCCGCTCGGTCAGCAGCGCCACCGTCCCGCCCGAGGAGCTCTCCCCCGCCGCCGGAGGCATCGGCGGCTTCCCCGTGTTCGGGGGGGGGTACCCCAGCGCCCTGTCCCGCCTGGAGGAGAACGGCTTCGAGCAGGAAGAAGGGAAAGCCGAGGTCACGTGTATGTGAGCGGGAAAACAGACGGATCTAACTTTTCCTCCGGGATTCAAACTGTGTTGGATCAACGGAGAAGAGACTTGAAGTCTCCACAGACTCTTCATCTGACGTTGTGTTGCTTTTAAAACTCTGCACTTTTTTTTATGTTTTTATTGAAGCCATAATGAGGTTTTATTTAGAGACTGATCTGAATATGAACCACACAAACACACACACAGACACACACACACAGCTATGAAGCACAAACTGATTTCTACACGTTATGGAATCAACACCGGGGACAATCAAGGGATTCACCTTTTTTTTGACCAATATCACTTTTTTCCTTCTCTTTGGTTTTTCAGTTTCACACATTTTTTCTCAATTGAACAGAGAAAGTTCTCAAGACTTTTTATTGCTGCGTCCAGATGTTTTATAACCTTCATATCTCACCTCAGGTCAGACTCGGCTCCTCTCTTCCAGAATATTTGGTACTGACAGTTTGCAGGTTGGCGAGTGACAGTTACTATGACCAGAGGATTTTATAGACACACTCATGATGCTCAATCTGAGCGGGGGGGCCATAATGCATTTGTTTGACAGTATTTAATATTTGTTCGGTTGCTGTTGGTGTTACACATTTATTTTCTCTTCTGTTGAATCTGCTGCTTTCTGCTTTAGAGCGTAGATGGTACTGACGTGGAACAACATGTTCCTTTATCACCACACACACACACTGTTTAGTTTGATTCAGTCTCACACACACTCACACACACACACACACACTATATATATATATATATATATGTATATTGGTTGAAGTCATTACCTGAAAAACAGTGTCCAGCTGTTAACTGAAATGATTTGACCCTTTTGAAAAACTTGGTTTAAAACCTCTTATTAAAGGTTTATCTCTCCAGCAGGAACCTGTGGACAGGATAGAAAGTATTAACTCAACTCACTGTTGGTTCTGTTCATTTCTTAGGATTTGTTGACAATGTAAAATATAGTCGTAGATACATTTCCTGTTATTTTCTTAACCAACATTAATTTCAGTCTTTATTCAGGATATATGCAGCAATCCTGAGAATAAATTCAATACTTTTTAAGACTCTTCTAATATTTTTCAAGACCCCAGCGCCACTAGGAGCTGGAACCGGTGACATCAGCGACACTATTGAGTTTGAGGTTTCAAAATTAAATTAAGTTTGCCAGAACTTCTATGTAGCACTGTATCAACACAACAGAAGCTCAAAAGAATAAATTGAGTTACTAAGCCACAAATTATTTATAACAATAACATGCTCGCTCACTCACACATGCACACAACAGTGTTTCCCACAGGGTTTGTAGAGATCATGGTGGATGGACCCTGGACCCTCTTGGAAGAGGATATTGTACATTCTAAAGTAAAGATGCATCAATCTGGTCCAATTTGAGACAAATTAAGAGGCTAGATTGAAATTAAAATGGCAGAATCCATTGTGGTGTGAGAAACACTGCACAGACACACTGAGCAGTCAATGGTTCAGTCAACTCTGCAATAGGCACTTTGATAATACTTTAAATAATAAATCTATTTTGCAGACTGTCCCTGCTTGAACGCCAGGTATGTTTTTGTTGCGCTGTTGTGAGGACTAGAATAAATGAATTCACAAACTTTTAACAACTTTTGACAAATATGTTATTCACATTGAAAAAACAACACATCCGTAAGCTATTTTATTTAGTAGCTTTATTGTGGAAGGTTGATGTGTAGTTCCTGTTATAAGCAGGGTGTTGGTTGGGACTCTTGTTTTGAAGGGGGGCTCTAATGGAGGCTTTACTTAAGACAGAGTGTTGCTGACGTCACGCAGACGTTTTACTTCCTGTGTCCGTGCGGCGACAGATTCTGCATCACGAAGGAACCTCCACCAGCTTCCGGTTAGAATAACTAGTGAGTGAGAGGTTCAAGGTGGTTATGTGACCATGGTTATATGTTTTCATCATCAGGTTTAATAAATGTCAGTATTAATGATGTCTTTCTAAATTTTGCTTCTTTTATATTTCAAGTTTAACTTTAGTTTCACGTCAGTTTGTTTCCTTATAGTCACACAAATGTTTGTAAATAGTGTGGATGGAACCTCAGTTATATAAAAAACACCAGTCTGAATAATATGTTTTTTTTATTAACAGACATCATGTAAATGTCAACAGTAACAAAATTGTTTAGTCCATTAAAAAAAAAAAAAGTGGGTGGGACTGACAAGACTCCTCCCACAAAATAACTTAACGAGGGAGGGGGTAGAAGACGGAGGTTGTGCTCAGATACTTAAATGTTGCCGATAGTCAGAACTTCCTCGTGGCCTTTACTGGTCGAATGTTTACATCGGTAGAAATCGGGGGAGGCGGAGCATCAGGCACATTTCACACGGGATTAAAAGGGGGCACGTCACAAAGCAGGATCAGAAGTTAGCCAACAGCCTCCTACAGCGAGGAGAGCGAGGAGACAGAGTACCTGACTGCTGGTACACGTACGAAGCTAGAGAGAGAGAGACCGGTTGTCTTTGTTCACTACCACACGAGCCACGCCCCTTCAAAGTGCTCGAACAGCATTATTATGTGAGCCGGCTCATTTAGAGATCCGTCTCATGGGACACCCCCGAAACAAGCTGGTAGGCAACACAAGCAAACAGAACAGAAGCAGACAGTGAAGCACCATCAGAAAATATGACAGAGGATTAAGAGAAAGGGCCGCGGCTTATATACGGGGGGGGGGGCTGTCAGTGTATGTGCCTTCGTCAACAATACAGGTCACCATGGTTTTATGTAGTTTTTGTTTTGTTGTTTTTTTGCAAATCCAGCTGCTTAAAGAAGAATAAAGTAAAAGGGGAGGAGTTAGAGCGGAGGTGTTTCCAGAGACACAGCCTGAATCTGAAGGAACATGGAGGGAAACAGAAAAGTGTCGTCCTGCAGGAGTGACTCTGCTCCCGCTCTTTAACGTCACCTCCTCTGAGAGACACAGGTGACAGGGGAGGAGGGACATGAACAGTGTTACTGGACAGGAGCCTTAATACACTGTAGTGTGTGTAATGTGTAGACATATATATTCATGTGTGTGTCTGTGTGTGAATGCGTCTCCTCTGTAATGTGTAGATCTTTTGTTTTCGCACGTCTCCCTTGTGGCAGCAGCTGCCTCTCAGGCCTCGCTCACCCCGGCTGAAGACGTGTTCTGCACCTCCTCCTCCAGGATGGGCACGATCAGGTTGTCCTTGGACATCAGGTTATACTTCATTACGAAGCGTGTGAACCGGTGACACAGGAACGTCTCGTTCTGCACAGACACAAACACACAAACACACACAGGTCACAGCTATGAAATTGCATCCGGAGTCGGCTCCATTCTGCCTGGTTGACACTTTACAGCTTCTTTCAAACATGCACCAAAATTTACCCGACATTTTCCAGTAAGAAAAAAGTAAGAAAGCACAAATGTCCAAGACAGCTGCTGAGGGCATTAGTCCAAAAAACGTTTCCTGCCACCAGTCCCTAGAAAACTGTCAAGAGTGAGTCCATGTGAGACTAGACTGAAACTGGAAGAACACAAACATCTCAGGATGAAGAAGAGGAGCCGAACGAAGACGTCAACTTGGAAACACAAGGAGATTTCAGATCTTCTGATGATGAGGGCCGATGCCGGTGTGGATGAGCTGGAAACATCAACACTGATCTTTCCACAGCAGAGTTTATACGTCATGCCCCGCCTCCTGCTGCTCTACAGGCTCCGCCCCTCGCCTGAGTCTTCCTGTTGTTGTGAACGAGTCGGACCAGGACAATCTCCCGCTGCTTCTTCATTGGTAAAAGACAAACTGTGTCTAGACTGACAGAAACATGCATGGGTGTGTGCAACATATTTGGTGGTGGAGCTTATCAATTCCAGTTCTAATCTGTACCCGGAGGCCTCTTTAATATAAGGTTTTGATAGGCCTCTATAAATAAAGTCATTTCTATTTTACCAAGTCTTTATTTGTACAGGTATATATCAGGGCTCTCATGCTTTAAAAAAAAAGAAGTTTAGTGACATCTAGTGGTGAAGAGTCCTATTGCAGCTGAACACACCTCACCTCCCCCCCTCCAAACATGACAGAACCTGTGATAGATTCAGTTGTTACAAAAACTCAAAAGGTTTGGTATGTCCAGTCTGGGCTACTGTAAAAAATACAATCTGCTCCTGATGTAAATATAAAGTATTTAAATACAAAGGGCCCATTCTAGGATAAAGAAAACAATTCGTACAATTCAGAAGAAACACAATAGCATTAAGATTATTTTATAAGATTCAATTTCTGCCAATAATTTTAGTTTTTATCTTAATATTTATTTATTTTTTCACGGCTAGAAGGGAGCCGGTGACCCAAGACTTTGTGTCTGTGCACATGACAAAGTCTTGAAGATGGCTGATAAATCAAAGGATCAAACCAAATTACTGTCTTAATAATTGGGTCATCTTATGAATAACTACATCCAAAAAACCTGATTTTTAACGATATTAATGAAATATTTTATATGCAGCAGCCCTAATCAATAGCATTTCTACCGTTTAAAGAGTCTTCTGAGACAGGGGCAGAATCTGGGGAATCTGACGGGTTTTTTGGACATGAGGCTTTTGACACAGGCGGCGATTTTTTGCTCGACCTCTGGTTCCTTCTGACGAATGGAGAGAAGCAGCATCTCTGGACAGCCCCACGTCTTGCACAGGTCCTTGAACACGGCCTTTTGCAGTTTGTCGATAATTTTTGGGGACATGTCAAAGTCAATGTCTTGGACTTCGGACCATGTTTTTTCAAAAAGGTTTTTAGTGTTGTCTTTTTGTTCGTCAAAGAACAAGTTGACTTTGGCCTTCGTATACACTCGATTGACGAGCTGCTCCATGAGGAGACGGACATACGTCTTTTTGCAGGACGCTTCTTGTTCCTCTGCAGTGTCGATCTCTGAGACCGGAGACACTACGATTGATTCAATCTCCATTAAAGCCGAGGTCACCCTCTCGGTGTAGTCACCGGCCTCTTTGGAGAACCACCAGTTCATCAGTGGCAGGAAATTGATCACTCTCTCCTGGATGTCCGAGTACATCTTCCTGTGGGATTTAGGAACAGACACTTTCGTCTCTTCAACTGGAGTCACCACTGAAATGTCAGTTGTGATGTACCTATAGAGGACATCGGTAAGGACGGAGGCGTTTGCAGGTGAAACTCTGTCCTTGGTGTCGGTCAGAAGCAGAGACTCCACGCTGTCCATCAGAGACTTGACTGACACACTGCTCTGGACTTGGGTCTCCTTACTGAACTTCTTCCGGACTCGTGTCCCCATCTTGAGCAGCGATGTTGTGGCAAAAAGCTTCGCCAAAAGCTTCTTGATCTTCTTTCCCACTCCTTTCCAGATCTTTGAGAATTTGGAGCCTCTACTCGGATCCGATGATTTGACGCTCTCCTCTTTAGTGATTATCTGATAGATCTCATCTGAAGCAGCTTTAAACTCCAGAGAGGATTCAGAGATCAGCTCACTCAGGTCCGACTCTGACATTTCATACACAAGGGGTTCGAGGATGTCGCTCACCTCCTTCTTAAGGATTTCCTGGACATCCTCACTTGACCCACGGTCACTGCTGCGGGCTGTTGAAGCTCTGTCAGAGTAACGACTGCCTGATGTGGAGTCAGAGTCTGAAGAGGTTGATTTACCCTTTGAAAGCTTATCTAAAAGATCAAATGTCTTTTGACTCCGCAGTCTTGGTTTGAACAAGCCCTGGATGTCCGAAGCAGAATTCTTCAATACTCTGCAAAGACAACCGACCATTTTCTCCAGTTGGTTGGGTGTGGTCTGGTGACACCGTGGTGGTCCACTGGACTGTGTGCTGGTGGAGTAAGAAAGCCGGCTGGCTTTGATCCTCTCCGTCACCTCCTCTGCAATCAACTCTGTGAATTGATCCAAAGACTCAGAGTCGGTTGAGCCTCCCGGTGCCAAACTTTGACAGAGTGCGTCTCCCAGACTGGACTGGACCTTTTCCACAGTTATGGACATGCCTTCTTTTCCAAGAGCCGCCAACAGTTTGGAGGACACTGTCGATGTCATGTTCATGACAAGTTCGGCCAACAGAAACTTTGTGACACTGCTCGGTGCACCTAATTTTAACTGCCTCCACTCCTCCGCAGTTAGCCTGGTGAAGACATCGTCCACGTGCGGGCGAAGAGCTTTGACTGTTATGTTCGGTAGTTGTAATTGACGAGATGGAACCATTGTGAAGCTGATACAGAAACTCTCAACTAAAATCTGTCTTTTCACTTATGTATTGATTGCAAGTCTTGCAATCACTTCTTAATGAATCCTGTGCTTAGTTCAGTGTAGAGTCTCAGTATACTACTACTCCTTATCAGAGACAATTTTAAAAGGTCACTTTTAACATTAGAGGAACATAGGAAAGATCAAAGCCACTATAAAGTGACACAAAGATAAGCCTCGCCCCAATGAATGACATATCAAACTTGCTAGGTAACAAGTCTGGCCTTTTGTTCAAAGCCATGTGGTAATATACACCTCGACAACCTTGTTGGTTCAACTAATTATTTTGCTTTCATCACATAGGGCAATGTGCCCTATGTGATGAAAGCACACATAGGGCACACATAGGGCAATAAACCGAACAAATATATGCATATAACAATACAGAATAAAAATTGATTTAACGAACTGGAAGAGATGTGTTGCTCCAGACATTTTCTGGAACTTTTCCAGTCCGTGTGAAAATACAGCATGAAAAGACAGCGGGTGAGCGTGTTGATGAAGTCTGTACACGTATAAAATGTCTGACCTTACTGACCCTGAGAGTGTTTTATAACTGGACTATATCAGCAAATAAAAAAAAAAATGTATTTATATAGCGTTCTTTTAGTGTTGATGACGACTCAAAGCTCTTTACAGTAGTTTTACATTCCCCCATTCACAGACACATTCACACAGTGCACCTATGAGCATCACTTTTCATTCTGAGGGGTAATCTGGGGTTCAGCATCTTGCCCAAGAACATATCAGCAGGCAGATGTGGAAGAACTGGGATCGAGCCACCAACCTTTTGGTTAGCGGACGACCGTTTTACTCCATCACAGCCGTCCAAAAAGCACAACATTCATTACTTGCCGAACAGACACCTTTTCTAATGACACCTACCTCATACTTGTCAAAGATCTGGCGGTGGTGGAAGTAGGCATGAGAGAATATCCTATAGATGCGACGACAGACGGAGCCGAGTTTAGCCACCGATGACTCTTTGATGCTCACCCTAGAAGGACAATCAGACAGATGGCAGCTGTTTAAACGATATCAAGTGAGGATCGGGTCAGTTTTCTTAAAGCAAAGTTCCTGTGGGATCTCCTGTCACACTCCAACCTTCTAAGATTCACTAAAAGACTCTGTGAGCAGCAGATTCAACTGATTCTTATCTGTAGGTTCATCACTACGAGCCAAACAGTTCACATTATCAAACTGACATTTAATACTTAATCAATCATAGAGGCTGAGCTGCAGGAGACTGACCTGCTGGGGAAGTATTTGTTGCTATTGAGAAGACAGGCAGCTCCGTCCAGCGTGTGCCTGGTGTAATCAATGGCAGGGCACTATGGATGAAACAGAACAAAACGCACACACACAACTGTGAGTGAGAGCGGTTTCTACTTGTTGTTTACACAAAGGCTGATACGAATGAACCAGGCAGAGGGGTTCACACAGGACGGACTCACCTCTTTGGGTGTCTTGTGGGCAGCACATAAAAAGATCCACTGCTCTGTGGCCGTCATCTGGGTGCAGGTGTCTGGGTGGCACTCGCTCTGCAGGAGGAGAGACAGAGTACAAAAAAAAACTATTACTACAACGATACTAGTCTAGACTTGACTAACTCAGGAAAAAATCCTTTCAGTCAAAGTGTGTATTTGTTCAGTTTGATCACTTACCTGCAGTTTTACAGCTAGTCCATTGAGCTCAAGACAAAACTGCCTGAAAAACGGGACATAAGAAAGAACAAAACACAGACATGAGTGAGTTATTCTGTCAGATTTGATTAGAAACCAGCGGCTTGTCAAAGTTTGGGATCCCTCAATAAACTTCACTGAGGAGGCTATACTTAATTTTTGTTTGACCATTAGTTAGCAGGATTATGCAAGACAACTGGACGGTTATCACAAGACATTGAAGGATGTGGGTTAACTAATGCAGGCTAACAAGACCATATTCAAAATGTACTCGTAGTATTTTTTGCCCCACTTACCTGAGGTGTTCATACTTCCACACCCCCTCATCCTGACCCTCCGGAGGTTCCAGGATTTTGTCGATATTGGAGCAATCTGATCTAATGTTCTGCTGAATGTACTGAAACCAGAGCCAAGAAACACATATTAGTAGACATCCTCATTCAGCCACAGCTTGTAATGATGAGACCATTGCATCTGTTTGTCAACAGCCTGTGACAGAAACCACTACATATCAAAACGACCATTATTCAAAATTCATCATATATATCTATAAGAAATGAAATAAAGGATTATGTAGGAGCTGACTCATGCATGTGATTTAATAGATCATATACATCCACTCAAAATGAAAATTCTGTACTAGTGTGCACTTGTTTAAAAAGAGGCAACATGACCACACACCTGTTGAACAGCGAGCGTGCTGTCCATCTCCTCGAATGATTCATCCGGCCAGTTGTAGAAGTCCTGCACAGGGAGGGAGGACACACTTAGTCTCCAGTCGAAGTGGACAAAGTGCACGTTGTAGATTGACTGGAGCAGATTACACAGCTGTTGCACAATATCGACCCACAATCAACTAAACAAACATGAAGTTAGCTTCTGACTCATCAGCTAGGGAGAGGTTTAAGGAAGAATTACAATATCGAGCCACTGATTTAACTTATTGTATTAGTGCAGATTTAGACAAGCTGGTTCAAAGCTTTACACATTTTTCTGATTTTCTCTACAAGAGACAGAATTTAGCCTAAAGCCTCCTCCATTCAAAACATACGTGTGAAAGCTTGTACTGTATTAATGTTTATATTCCTCAGACATCAGATCACGTGTTTATGAAACCCAACTAATCTTGTAGACTTTAATACACAAAAAATCACAGGTTGTCACTAGAGAAAGTTTGATCACATTAACAACACACACACAAAACGGGGATTTCACAGCTTTTGTCTTCAAACCCAGAGAAGCCCAGTGAACATTAAACTATTTAATTCTGAACTAAATAACCTGGAAGAGTTTGAGGAGCGTTTAAAATACAGGTTGGTGTTAGAGAAGGCTCCGAATCCGAAGCTAACTTCAGAGACGTGAACCAACCTGGTGTTCATTCACTGAGCGTGAAGTGGAATGAACTGTTTGGAGACTGGATAAATCTTTTTATAATAAAAATCTTTGTTTTTCTCAAGCTATCACAGCTAATAAGCTAACCTGTCAATAGCTAGCTCGATAGCCGGGATGCGGCTTCTTCCTGCAAAGCTAACGAGCGTACGCAGCTAAATAGCAACATAGCTAACTTCGTGTCCTTGTAGGTGGTTTCAATCCTCCACCGGATCAAGTTCTTAATGAATCCAGCGACACTAAACCAGTATGGATCTCCAGGGGAGGAGGCAGAACCTGGGCTCGTTCTCGACTCGGCTCCAGGAACTAGACGGAGGAGCAGTTAGCGGTTAGCAGCTAATGGTTAGCAGCTAATTTAGCTTGACGCTTCCCGGTCCGGCCCTTCCTGTGTTTGTCTGGGACAGAGCCGCGGATCAGAGACGTGTGCCGGAGAAACCCGGTTCAGGTGAAGCGGATTCCCCGTGTCCGTGTGGCCGACTTGTCAGAACCCCTGTGGGAAAGCCCCGGCGGCTGGAAACAAACCTTCGCCTTGGTTCCAGGCCGATTCCTCCTGAGAACTGCAGAACCCTCCGCCATGACCATCTCGACAGAATACCCGGATGTTCGTCACTGGCGCTGTTGTCGTGTCGGTGATTCACTTCGTGGTATCTGTACTGTACATTATCCGTGTACTTATACTGCACACGAGTATTTCACTTAGTTTGTACGTGTGGTGAAGAACGATGAGGAAGATGTTTTCCTTATTGAAAGGACAGAGAAAAATACAACAACTAGAGTCTCAAATCTTCAGATAGACAAAACAACCACAGAGACTCAAAAAGACTAACGAATCAAAACCACAGAGACCAAATCACTACAGACTCAAATCTGCAAAAACAAAACATTTCAAAAGAGATAAAACTGATGAAAAAAGAACCCAAACAAGCAGAAAGAAAAACATTCATAAAAGGACACAAAGAAGCAAAACTGCAAAGTGAGACAAAAAGAACATAAAATGAATAACAAGTAATTAAAACTACAGAGACGCAACAATTGACTAAAGACAAGAACACGAAGGAAACAGACAAACACATTCATAATAAATAACAGATGAAAATCAGTCCACAAGTTTTCTACTAAGACGTAAATCCACAACAGACACTCAAATCGAGACTAGAAGTCAAAAGGAAACAAAAATCAACTACATATCGATGTGACGCTCAGGGGGACACAAATAGTCTGACACTTGAAAATCAACAGCAAAAATAAACATTTATTATAAAGTTGACCATAAAGACACACAAACCTTCCGTCAGTGGAGTGTGTGTCCAGGGGCCCTCCTGTAGAGCTGTTGATCTATTATCACATTAACTTTGAGGTCTGTCGTTTGAACAAAGAACAAAAACTCTTGCACCAGTTTTATTTCTCATTATTTTATTGTCTCTCTTCAGTGATAAACCAGTTTTACATTTTTGTAAATCAATAAGAACAAAGGTCTCTCACTTTCTGATAAGTCGTGAGGTTTAAGGTTCTGTTAGTTTGAGTTTCTCAGCTTCGCATCATCTATAAAACAATCGACTGCATCCGTCAAACTGAGATCAAGTGTGATTCAGCTGGAAATAAATCTCCTTATTTATGTCTTGTCCTTTTCTGTTTGCTTTTATAGAAAAAGCAAAGTTCTGTCGACTGGGAAAAACCATGAGTCCAAAACTACATAAACTTAAAATTCAAGATTGTAGTGAATATCAACAGGAGCAGCATGAAATCATGACAGAACAACAACTATCGACAGTTCAACTTTATTAGTGTAACAAAATGAGATCATAATTATTTACAATTGAAAAAACATAAAAAAAGAAAAGACAGACACGAATGAGGCAACTGAATTTCTTCTCTCCTGGGGGGTTGACAGGGACTTAGACTCATTCTGCGTATTTACCAAGGATGTCTCCATCACGGAACAGGAAATAGTCCTGGAGGACAGAATGAGAAAGGGACAAATTAAACAAAAGAACAAGACACAACAGAAACAAATCAGAACTGATGCAGTTTGAACTTTACTGCACCTTGTCGTCCAGCACGACTTTAGTTCCACCGTACTCTGGGAGGAGAACCTTCTCTCCGACCTTCACACTGACAGACTGCAGGTCTCCTTTCTAAATAAAAAGAAAAATGTATACAATATATATCATTTTATTGTAAATACATAAATAAAATGTATAGAACTTGAAAAAAATGAAGATATAAACTAAACCACGCTGAGAATTACCGGGTTGACAGCTCCAGGTCCGACGGCCACGACGGTGGCCTGCAGCACTTTGCCTTGAGACTTCTCCGGCAGCAGGATGCCGCCCTTCGTCACGGTGTCTGCAATGAGGCGCTCCACCAGCACCCGGTCGAACAAGGGGAGGAATTTTCTGAAGGCCTGGAAATAAAGAAATGAGCCGATGATCATCAAGTTACACTTCACCAGTGAAAAGCCTTGAGGTTTAATGTGACACCACAAGGTGACCACTAGGGGCGGTGGTGAGATAAATACTGGCTCTGTTACACAAAACCCACTAAATTACAAGTTTTAAGTACTTTAACTTCTGGTCTGTGTAATACAACTTTAGTATTCCCACTTAATTAACTTGAAAGACAAATTCAACACAATTCAGGAACTAGTTACTTGAAAAATGTAGCTGGGGTAAGGTAGACTGTATTAAAACGAGTGATATCCAGGATAGTTGCATCCAACTTTTAAAGACATTTAAAGTTAATAATTATGTAGTATTCATTTTCTGAGTACTAGTACTTCATAGTACTTATCCACAATAATATGGCTGCTTCCACTCATGTGAAGCATCTGGATTCTTGTGTTAATCGTTAACAAAAGTATTCAGATATTAACAAACGTTTAACTTCTTTCGTTAATTTCTCACTTACACAATTCAAATCATCCCAGAATCAAACAACAATAAAAAGGCACAAGTTTAAGTTTGACTTGAAATGTGACTGATTCCACAGATCAGGGTCAAACTAAGAAATCATTAATCAGCACTTGTAGCTGCTCTGTTGTGAAAGAGGGAGGAAAAGAAAGAGGAGTGATAAGTCTACAGACAAAGTGTAAACATTCAACAAGGCGCTGCCTGTGTGAAGTCAACGTTACTTCATTCAGTTCCATTTTCAAAGCAGTTTAATCTGATTTGAAACAGCAGCTGACGACAGTTAAAAAAGCAGCAGATGCAGCAGCGGCCTTGGGTGAAGGTCGCCTGGGGAGGAGGTGGAGGAAGGTGGGGGTTGATCTCAGTTTACTGAGGGGGGCAGACATGGTGGGGTCACTGCAGTTATCCTTCACGATGACCTTCTACCCCGTGTAGGGGGAGGAATAGACCGGCCCACTGATAACCTGGAGGCATCTCAGGATTTCAGTTTGAACGACCTCCACTGTGATGAAATGACCTTCAGGATTTACCATCACTAGATAACAGTCAGGGCCAGTTGGTCTGGTTTTCCAGAAGCTTCTCTCTTCTTTACACAAGGTGGTTTGAGGAGAACCAGTTGCATAAAACTGTTATGATGATGACTTCAGGCGAGATGATCTCACCACCGCTTCAATTTTAATCATGATCAGGTCCCTCTGGATATTGTGCAAATATAATCAAGAAGTTTGACAAACAGTAAAAGCAGCAATAGCACAGAGAAGAAAAACTCAGTTTAAAGATAATGTCCCCCATTAAGTAGAAATCACTAATCATTATCTATATTATGTATTGATCATAATTATTGCTGCATTCATCTGCATATTATCTAAATGCAGCCCAATGGTTTCATTAACTATAGAGTAAAATCCTCAGTAATTGCTTCTCAATGGCAGCAAATAAAAACCAAATGACCAGTTTGCTGCAAACATCTCCTCCAGCACATGTCAGCAGCTGACGGAGATTCAATGAATCTGAGATAGTGACTTGACAATTTATTTTTATGGGACTATGTTGGCTAAACTGGTTTCTCTGTACTATCGTCCACATTTTAGAGTAGGTCCTAGTATTTGTGAGAATTGTAGTTTTATCAATGACTCCAAAGTATTATCAAAACAGATGTCAATCAATCGACTTATCGATTAATCGGCTATTTGAATCAGCTCGAGATCTGACATTTTCATCGACAAGTAAAGAAGATGACATGAGTGTAATTCTTAGTCTTCAATGACGCAGCATGTTTAAGGCAGAATAAGAGATTTAAAACAGACTCTTGACTTCCTGTCTGTTCCTGGACACTTCATTCATTGCTCCATGTGATTGCTGCAGTGACTGAGGACTTTAATTATCGGCGCATGTTCTGTAGATGGTCCCGCAGGTCCACTCGTCACGAGGTTGCCGGTTCGATCCCCGGCGACAGGCCCCGAACCCCCCATCCTCCTCCTTTCTGCCCACTGTGTTTTCACAGTTTATTAAACACGATGATAAACGTGACTTTCAGCGGTGTGACCTTGTCAGTGGATGTAAACGGCAGCTAACGTTAGCAGCTAACGCTAATCTCCACCACATGATGGACGCGTGTCTTATATTCCCTCACTCTCTAGTCCCACGGAGTCTTTAACGGGTCTTACCATGTTTTTTGTGGACGTGTTCGTGGGTCGAGGTTCTGCGTGGAGCTGCTGTCGGGTCCGTCAGGAGCGTGGATCGTCACACTGAACCGGTTCACGTCCACACGTGAGGAGGAAGATTCTAGAGCGCGCATGCGCAGTGTACGAGGCCACCGTTTCTCTGCCTGAATAGAAATACACGAAAATAAGCATAAAGTGGAGAAATCCACATTTAAACAATTACATTTTATCAAAATGCATGAAAGCATTCACAACAAGGTTTAAAACAGTATTAATTGAGGGATTTTTGTCTTTTGTAATCGTTTAAAGTTGGGGCAATGTTGCACAATATCAACTTTGACCTTTTTGTACCCTCCAATGGAACGAGAGAAAATTCTGGAAGCGGCCGCCCCGGAACGAGCATAAACTAAATAAAACGAGTTTAAACACCATTTAAAGAATCGTTTACAGAAATTAAATCAACATCAAACTCAATAAAAGATAAATTAACACTATAAAGACCGAAGTGAGATATAAACATCTGATAAAACAGAGATATTTGAGGCAGATTGTTGGTTATTCAGGGGGCGGGGTGTGCCGGTAAAATCCCCGGATGTGCTGGACCATGTGCAGTCCTGCCTGTCTCACACGCTCCTGTCCTCCCTGCTGCGGTTATATCACAGAGTCCTGTCGCAGCTCCAGCATCCACACACCTCAAGTAAGTCCTGACATCTCCTTCAAACACCTTCTAATCACCGCAGCATTGTTCAGCTCGTGGCTAGCTCCGCACGTTACCGCAGATTTCACGCAGTTTTCACGCAGTCTCCGCGAAAACGACGATGAGTGTTCGGCTCTAATGTCGCAGAGGAGAGAATTCATCATCGTGAGCCACAAGGACAAGTCGGTTAAAATGTCCGAGTGTCTCTGTTTGAACTGAATTCAAAGCTAACGCGACGTTTAGAATCAATGGAATCCGGTTTGTGATGTTCGTCAGACCGACGAGCAGCTGGAGACCAGTTCCAACCAAAGACTGTTATTAATATTCATCACTATAACAGTGATGTCCAGAGTTGTCTTCATTAAGAGGCACGTGGGGGGGTTATTGATCAGTGAGTTTTATAATCAGGGGATCTGATCGGGGATGACGAGGCGCGTGCGTCTGCAATTTGACCTTGTGAGTGGCGACCTCACGAACACACGTGGGTTCACCAGGAAGTGGGTTTGGGGATTATTATATTTATCTGTTTAAGTGTATTTGCTGTGATCGTTCATTTCTATGAGCTGATCCAGAAGATTACAGCTTAAAGTTCTTATTACTGATAAGATGAAGTGAGTCTCGTCAGTTCTACCATTCAAACCAGGTCTGTTTTATTAGATAAACTCTCTGAATTAACTATCTAATCAGATCAACCTTCAAAATGAACAATTATATCAATGGAACAGTGAACGTAGAGAAATCCACTCTCCAGAAGCTGTAAAACATTCAGATAATCAAAAGGGAAATGTGTTTCAATGACGGTCAGCATGTCATCAATCAACATGTGTTCTCTTTTTAATTGAGTAACAGGAAAACTTTCCACATTGTTTATTTTCATTACAGATTATATTCTCTTATTTTCCAGATTAACCAGTTTATTGACAAAATTGTAAAGAAAATTAAAAATCAACATTCCACTGCTGTAAAATGTCCAGGCTCTTATCACATGACACAGAGAAAAGTTGCAGTGCTTCATTTAAATAAATTACATTATGTTTCTGAACACGCCCCTCTTTAAACATTCCAGCTGCACTTCTCTACAAACAAGAAGAGCCTGAATAATATCTATTTAAATATCGTTTGTTGTTGCTCTTATTTGTTTGAACGACAGATCAGTTGATCTAAAAAGCGTTTGTCAGGTAGAGAATGTGGAGATTTAGTTTCCGGGCAGATGAGTTTTTCCTGAGGGGCTTTAAGGAAAACTGCCAGATTCAATTTTTCCTGTTGGTTTACGCTACATTATTACTGTATCATTTTGAAGATCTACCATGTTTCTATTTATCCTGACATTAATTTGCTAAGCAGCTTATTAAATATCTGGATAATAAACCGGTGAGTACAACACCTCCATTGTGCTGTAAGTGCAAGGTCATTCTGGGACAGTGTTTCTCCATCTCATTGATTCACTGGTAGGTGGGACGTTGTTCCACTGCTGACCACCAGGGGCAGAGTACACCTATCATAGATAATCATTATTTAGCTCCACTCTGAATTTTCTGTGAACTTTCAGGATAAAAGAAAAACTACTTCTCAGATTTGATGATTAACCCCTGTCCTGTGTCCTCTCTCTCTCTCCGTAGAGATGTTTCGTCTACCAACAGTCATGAAGCAGGTGAGGCCTGTGTGCCGGGCCCTGGCCCCTCACCTCACACGAGGCTACGCCAAGGAGGTGAAGTTCGGCGCCGACGCTCGCGCCCTCATGCTGCAGGGGGTCGACCTGCTGGCTGACACTGTGGCCGTCACCATGGGTCCAAAGGTGAAGTGAGCTTCTGTTATTTTTGATTCAAGGTTTTTAAGTCTTGAAGCTCTGTGTTCAGTTCAGGTCGTGTGAAGCATCGTCAGTGAGCTAAAAAACAAAACTATTAAAATGTTTTAAAGTGTTAAATCTAATTTAAAATGTCTAATCTGCTGCAAGGTGGAAGGTTAAGTCCTGGAAGGTTTTTATCAACCAAAAAAAATCCCTTCTATTATTTTGTAGATCTCTGACTTTATTAATTAAACAAACTTGGGTGATTCATTTTCATTACAAGTCATAGCATTTAAATCAAAGTCAGTTAATTCATACAGCTGGTAAAACATGTTATTGCTTATTATCTTAACTGGTTTTTCATTTATCTTTCATACTTTTGTGACATAAGAATAAATGTCTATATTGTCTCTACTGGTTTCCCATCAAACTTTGGTCATTGAAGATGTGACCAAGACTCTTTTATCTCACCTCCTTGTTCCTGCGTTTCAGGGTCGTAATGTCATCATCGAGCAGAGCTGGGGAAGCCCCAAGGTCACCAAGGACGGCGTGACTGTGGCCAAGAGCATCGACCTGAAGGACAAGTACAAGAACATCGGGGCCAAGCTGGTGCAGGATGTGGCCAACAACACCAACGAGGAGGCCGGTGACGGCACCACCACCGCCACAGTGCTGGCCCGCGCCATCGCCAAGGAGGGCTTCGACTGCATCAGCAAAGGAGCCAACCCCGTGGAGATCCGCCGTGGAGTCATGATGGCCGTGGAAACCGTCATCAGCGAGCTGAAGGCGCTCTCCAGGCCGGTGACCACGCCAGAGGAGATCGCACAGGTGCTCTATCTGAACATGTGATGGCGGGTCAGTGGCGTTCAGCAGCTTTCTCTACTCGCTCAGGTTTTAAAATGAATTTTTCTCCTTCAGGTCGCCACAATCTCAGCCAATGGAGACGTGGAGATCGGTACCATCATCTCCAATGCCATGAAGAAAGTCGGCCGCAAGGGAGTCATCACTGTCAAGGTGAGTTTCCTGACTGGTTTAAAAAGACTTGACGTTAGATCAGTCAAAGGCTGAAAATAATAATGTGATGTGTGGTCTCAGGACGGGAAGACGCTGCACGATGAGCTGGAGATCATCGAGGGGATGAAGTTTGACCGCGGCTACATTTCCCCGTATTTCATCAACTCTCCCAAAGGTAAAGACTCTCCGACTGTCAGCTGTGTTTATATTATAATTCATTGCATCCGACTCGGTAACAAACACCATCTCCGTTCCCTCAGGTCAGAAGTGCGAGTTCCAGGACGCCTACCTGCTGCTGAGCGAGAAGAAGATCTCCACCGTCCAGAGCATCGTTCCAGCTCTGGAGCTCGCCAACCAGCACCGCAAGCCACTGGTTATTATAGCTGAGGATGTGGATGGAGAGGCTCTCAGCACCTTGGTCCTCAACAGGTTCGTCCTGTTTGTTTACTGATCCCAGTTAGGAGGTCAGCTGTCTGCTCATATTTCACTGAATAGAGTGAGAAACTGAAGCATTGAAATGTCCACATCTTGATTGCAGGCTGAAGGTTGGGCTTCAGGTGGTCGCTGTCAAAGCTCCGGGCTTCGGAGACAACAGGAAGAACCAGCTGAGGGATATGGCCGTCGCCACTGGGGGCACCGTAAGTCAACTCTTACTGAAGTTAACTCCCCTATAAAAGTTTTAATATTTTTAAGCTGAAATTTCTTAGAAAGATCTTGAATATTTTTGTTCCCCCTTATAGACTGTAACATTAGTTCTACAGTTGGAGACTAAAGAAGCTGAATTGTTAAAAAGCTTCTTAGAATTAAATGTCCACCTTCTTTTCAGAGTAAAACAGGAAGTTCAGGTGTATTTATTAAATTTATTTATCTTCTCCTCTGCAGGTGTTCGGGGATGAGTCTCTGGGTCTGGCCCTCGAGGACATCCAGGCTCACGACTTCGGAAAAGTCGGTGAGGTGCAGATCACCAAAGACGACACGTTGCTGCTGAAGGGCGGCGGCAGCGCCGCGGAGGTTGATAAACGTGCAGCGGAGATCCTGGAGCAGCTGGAAAGCACCGAGAGCGACTACGAGAAGGAGAAGCTGAACGAGAGGCTCGCCAAGCTGTCCGACGGAGTCGCTGTGCTCAAGGTGCGTCTCCATCAGACCTTCACACGGGACGAGAGGACGACTGCCTGGTGTTCTCCAGAAAACAAGTGGTGATACCTTTTGCTCCTGTTTCAGATCGGAGGAACGAGTGATGTGGAGGTGAACGAGAAGAAGGATCGTGTGACCGACGCTCTGAACGCCACCCGGGCGGCTGTGGAGGAGGGGATCGTCCCCGGTGGAGGCTGCGCTCTGCTGCGCTGCATCCCGTGTCTGGATGGCATCAAAACCGCCAACTCCGACCAGAAGATCGGTCAGTGAAACACACGCAGAGTTAACCAGAGTGAAACCAGCCTGAAAAGATAACATTGATTTTACTTTGGTGAAAAACCTTTCCACTAATCTGCTTCCTTTCCTTCCATCAGGTGTGGACATCATCAGGAGGGCGCTGCGTATCCCCGCCATGACCATCGCTAAGAACGCCGGCGTGGAGGGTTCCCTGGTGGTGGAGAAGATCCTCCAGTCATCAGATGAGATCGGCTACGACGCCATGTTGGGAGAGTACGTCAACATGGTGGAGAAGGGCATCATCGACCCCACCAAGGTAGAGAGCAGCCAGTCGGTTCTAGTTCAGTCCCATGTGTGAACAGATGGGACTGAACTTGTGTTGTGAACATAAAGAATGATAGAAGTATAAAACCCTGTGACTCACCCGGTGTCCTCCGTCTCTGCAGGTGGTGAGGACGGCGCTGATGGACGCTGCGGGCGTGGCTTCTCTGCTCGCCACCGCCGAGGCCGTCGTCACGGAGCTTCCCAAAGAGGAGAAGGAGATGCCTGGTGGTATGGGAGGCATGGGTGGAATGGGCGGCATGGGAGGAGGCATGGGTTTCTAATCCGACTCCCCCGCCTGCCGCTGTACAGACTCTACGGGCAGAGCGGAGCTGGAGGTGGCTGAGGAACAGAAAAACAAAATCCTCCCGAGAACCTGCAACCACCTCCAGCGAGCTCTGCCCACACTGACTGGCCATGAGTATGTCGGAGTGCCCCCCCCTCCCCCCGTATTCAACTCTGCCTCCTGCCTCTCAGTCCGGTTTCTGGAGGATCCGTCTGAGTCGGGAGGAGGAGACGCCATCGAGTTAAAACCACCTGAACCGTCAAACTCATCGTTCATCATGTCACATGTTCACACTGCTGTTCTCTGAGAAGTCAAACGTCCCAAGAAGAAGCTACCACAGTAAACGTATCCCATGCAAACCGAGCAGGGCCTGAATGAGAAGAAGCTTAGCTAGGAATGTCTGTCAGTTATTCTTTTGTCTTTGTAGCATTTTTGTTAATTCTCTTTTTTTACATAAATATCTAATGTTTTTGTTTCTCCTCAGATAATGATGATGTGGGTTCAAATCTGTCTTTTGATTTAATTAAACCAGTTTTCTTACAGCGCCTCGACGTTTTCTGTGTCTGTGAAGTGACAAAAATCAATCCCCTTGTTCTTGAACACGATTCGATGACGAGTGCCTACAGTGTCACCGGGAGCCGGTTTCAAAATCTGTCAAATCTAAATGTTTACGCAGACGCCTGATGATCCTTGAATCTTTCTCGTTTTCATGTTTCAAGTTGCAGACGATATATTTTACAGCTCACGTGTGAATGTGGAGGATGTTTGAGTTCTCGGTTACGATATGAAAACCTGTGGCGTCGCCTTGCTGTTTAAACGCTGACTGCGTTCACTCATCTCAACTCACAGAAAACTACAGTTTACTCCATAGAAATCTCAGTAGGGGGCGCTGTAGTTCAACATGAGTACATTATTACAGCGAATAGCTGGTATCATTCTGTTTTGTACGATGTAGACGTTGGTTAATGGTGAATCTTTTTTCTTATTTAATAAATTCAGTTCTGATGTTAAATTGTTTATTCAGCTTCTTTCTTGGAAACAGTAGCTGAGGCATAAGGTCCATTTAGTGGCTGTTCTGGAGCTTTCAATCATTTGTGATCCTCAAAGATAAAGTTCGGCCTGTCTTCATGTGGACGTTTCTATTTTTACGAGCAGTTTGACGGCACAGCATTAATCTGGTTAAAAGATAAAGTTCAACTTGATCTTTTAAGATGAGACAGCTGTGGACAGAACACAATGTCCAGGTTGTGGCAGATCTGGAGCTTTCCTACAAGATCTTCACCAGCTGTAGATATTTACCAGTTATAGAGAAGTTAGTGTTTTCTGAAAAGATGAGACTCAAAGTCCATCTTGACTAATAGTTGTGGAAAAGAAGTGTATCAGTGGAGCTTGTGATCAAATTACAGGATCTTCAGCCAGTATAACTTAGAAACTATAAAAACAAAAATGTTAACATTACAATTATATATCAACAGATGAAAATCATGAGAAATTATACAGATCTGCAGCTGCTCTTAATCTTTGAGTGCAATGAAAGAAATACCTGGATATGATTAATAGAATAATGAAAGGAGTCATTTACTACCAGCAGGATGTATTTTTAGCTCCAGTGATCCACATTACTTTTTTCTGGAAATAAATAACCTTTGACGTTGCTTCAGTGACGCAGGTCCAAGGTCAAAGGTCAAATAGAACTGTTCTAGGCCGTGACATTTGAAACCTTAAGGACTTGACTTTAACCGCAGCCACGCTTCAAACCGTCCATTACTTCTATTCTTACCGCTCACATGCTCAAACTATTTCTGTTCTGCCGGAGGAGGTGACTCTTGTTTAGATTACGACCCCCCCCCCCCCCCTCTCCAACAAACACACTCACAAACAAAATACACATCAGTCAGGGTTTTTCTTTTTTAGAAAAAATACTTTATAAATCATGCAGCTGGTAAATCTGTCTCTTAACATTCAACTTTCCCCAGAACACATACCAAGTCCCTTTAAAAGCAGTGTTTATATACGTCTTATCAATACCAATATTTACACTTTAAACTTAAGTAATAAATACAAGTATATTGTTTAAAAATAGAGATAAATATGCTTCCAGTCTGTGAGAGACGTGGGTTCAGGGCAGGTGACCTCAGTGAAACCACGTCCGACCTGGATCTATTAAACCTCTCCGTCTGGATCTGGACCGACAC
Organism: Platichthys flesus; assembly: GCF_949316205.1. Lineage (NCBI taxonomy): Eukaryota > Metazoa > Chordata > Actinopteri > Pleuronectiformes > Pleuronectidae > Platichthys > Platichthys flesus. The sequence continues at coordinate 1,935,821 of NC_084957.1, forward strand.
GCTGGACCAAAGCAGAGATTCCTAATTTATGCTTCTAATCCTTAATGTTAAAAACAAAAACTAAATTCTCCAGATGGGTTTAGAGAAGACATCTAAACCCATCTGCCGGGAGTTCAATGACAGCCTCTGTTTCCTGTACCTAGTATTGTAAGAATAGAGTCATTTAAGTGTTTTAATTGTATTAGAATTTTTGCATTGTCATTGAAAATTTTCCCCATGAATGTTTATATTAGACGTGAAAAATGTATTTTAGGATGTATCTATGACAGGCTGGGATCATGTCATGTGATCAATCATGTGATCTCTAGTGTAATGTGTCTCGTTGTTCACGTTCAGAAAACAACATCTTATCTTGGTGTTTAATAAATCCAGGCCGGTGTCTCTGTGTCGTCGGACGGTTTTGTGTCCTTTACATCGACAGTTGGTTTAACATGTTTGCGTAGCTGCATTTAAAATAACACACAGCTCATTTTGCACACTGAAGAAGAAATAAAACACCCTTTGCTGTATAATTCAGCAGCTCTCATGTCCAGCATCGCTCTCTTATCAATAACATGAGCATAATATCGAGAACAATAAGCAATCCTCTAAATAAAAGTTTAGCTCCCAGAGCAGGTTTGTGTTTCTGATGGTGTACAGATCAGACACGTCCTCCTGCTCGTCCTCTTTAAACAAAACGTCCAGTGACTGTGTCTCACCTGTTTTCTGCTCTTTATTCTTACTACATATTCTCATCATGTGATTGTCTGTGGTGGTTAAACCAGACTTGGGCCCTGTCAGTTGTTTTTATACCTTGATAACGTGACATGATGTTATTTGACAATTATTAAGTCTTTTATTTTGAAAGATGTCTAATACCAACTACAGCTGCTGCTTGTGTCATCACATCATCAGAAGACTTTAACCTTTGACCTTCCTCCTGTGGGACGACCCCTGACGGTCACATGATCCAGACATGAGGACCCATGTGAACTGGAATCTGAATGAAAGGTTTGTGAATGGGTCGTAACGAGCTGCACGGCTGTAACCACAGAGTCACCACAGTTAAAGGAAGGATAGCTTCCATTATCTGTAAATGAGTTTCTCAATTTTTCCATTAATATATCGGAAAGTATTGACACAGGTCCATTCAAGCTTCCCACAGGTGCATAGTCACGCGTTCAGCTTGGTCTAAAAGCTTAAAATATTCACTTTAATCTCATATCTGAGAAGGAAAATCAAGCTGGAACCAGAAATATGTTTGACATGAATTAAATCAATTATTAAAACAGTTGCAGAATAATTGTCTGACTGGTTGATTCTCGATAAAACTGTGGGAAATGTGCCACTTCTAAATCTTTCAAGTATAAATCGATTTGTCTCTAATGTGGTGAAACATTATTTAAGAAGATGAACTGATGCAGCAGCTTTGAGATGGAATACTCCTGCAGCTGTAGCTCAGGTAAACCAGTCAGTCAGAGCTGTGAAGTGAACGACTGGTGTTTCCAGATGTGATGACAGAGCTGCTGTGGTTTCACCTTCACGCTCACAACCTGAGAACTCAGATTCTTCTCAGAAGGTGGAACTCACTGAATGAAGTGTTGAGCGTGAAGGTGAAAGCTCGGAGCCGGAGCCGTGTCACTTATATCAGATATGAAACAGTTGGGAATGAACTTGGTCGTAGCTGTGAGAAAGGCACTGCAACTTTCACTAACACCTTCTCCTCCCTCATCCTCTCTGGCGTTGGCATCGGATATCTGTGTTTGCCTTTTGGGGGCGTCGCTACGTGTGGTGAACCTCGTGGAACATGAGCTCGCGGGGGATGGGCGTCTCGGCGCCGTATACCTTGGAGGCGCGGAGTTCGAACGCAGACACCATCTGCTTCACCACCTGGTCGAAGAAGACGTGAGCGAGCTGGGAGTGGATGAGGGAACGAAACTCGAAGGAGATCTGAGAGAAGCAGAGGAGAGGATAAAGTTAGCAGCTGAATTTCACACTGGTCACACATCAGAGGGTCGACACAGAAACACAACACCTGCAGCTGCACAGACGCCAACTCTGGCACGAGGAAGAACCGACACAGGATCACAGATGAGGATATGAACTCCAGAGACTGTCTGGACAAAGGGATCCAGAGTTTCTCCAGAGTCTCTCTTTCACATATTAACACAGGCAGAACAAATAAATTCCTCGGCGGAAATCACATGTTTTTCCTCGTTGACTTTTGGAGTTTACATCTTCATGTCTTCTCCTCTTTTTCATCCTGAGATATTTGTATTATTTTTCTTTTGTTTAGTTTTGCGCCTGTCTCGTGTTGGAAACACAACAAACACGCCCCCTCGCTCACAGCCAATCCTCCAGATTATCCCCCGCTGATGGCTCACTCTGACAATATCCAGAGTTTTTACTTGGGAGCTGGCAGGAGAATCTGCGGAGAATGTCTGGAGCCTCTGACTCAGACCTTTGGGTTCTAACATACAGCCCCTCGTTATCATTTCAGGAGATTATGTGGAGTTTAGTAAATACCTGAAAGCAGCTACAGAGAAAAGGTCAAACCACGACCTCTCCCTCTTTTTCGAGGAAACTTTGACAAACTGTTCATTCTGATTCTGATTGATTCTCAACTTAAAACGATTGTGTCTCCAAAAATACGAGCGACTCATCATGATCATCATTAGATCTTCTTTATTCCTTAATATGAATAAAAAATAGAGAAATGTTCAAGTCTTGATCCAATTTTTTCACCCACCCCTTCTGTTTTAAGACTCTCATAAATCTGTTTGCAGGTTTGACTTCTGCAGCACGAGCTTCTACTTACACCAAAGTCCACGGTGCAGGTACGAGGGTACCCCGGGAGTCCAGGGCTGAAGCGCCAAACCGTCTCCAAGTGGTTGAAGAGTTTCCCGTCTGAACAGGACGCCTGACAGGAAACAAAAAACACATTCAGGAACCAGAACGTTAGTCCAAGCGTTTGGTGAATCGGACTTTGATCACTGAATCTGAACAGGCCTCAACAAGAAGAGAGATAAGTTCAGGATCGTTTAGCTGACGTGGGCTGGGAGGCAGTGCCCTACCTTGACCAGGTGGGGGCGTACTGTAGTCACAAGAGAGTTGTAGTTCTCCACCACAGGAGGAAAGCCCACGCTGAGTTTGGCCTTGCAGAAACCAGATCGCCGAAACACCACGTCAGATTTCTTACACCAGGGAACAAAGAGGCGGTAGTTTTCCACACCGGCCACCACTTCATATATCTCCTGCATGGAATACCTGAGGAGTGAAGGACGAGAGGAACGAGTCGTTAGGGGCCACTGTGCAAATACCAACATGCAGAGCTGCACGTCAGGAAGCAGAGGAAGGTCAGCGCCTGTGACATGACACCAAACAAGACTGACACGACTCACGACCCGGTGAAGTGTTCAACTGGGTCACAAACGAACAGACAGAAAGAGAGGAGAAACTAGATGAAGACAAGATGTAGTGAATGAGAGACAGATTATACGACTGGTGTTGTGTAAGTGCATCAGTCCAGTTGAGGGGAAATAGCTTGCGTCTATTTATACCAGCAGATTTAGTGATTATGACCTCTCTATGGAAGAGGAGGACACTCAGTGCGTCACACGGAGACACACACGTCAGGTCTCAGCTGGTGGAGGCAGCGCCGCTCAGAACGTGAACTCATGTCTGAAGATAGGATTTTAGTTTGTGTTATTTTGTGACTATGCGTTGTCAATAAACAGTTTTTATTGTTACAAGCAAAGTTCACTATAATCCGGTGTGAATGGTTTAGGCTCAATATAATGACTCCTTCTGTTCAAACTGCTCTTTGAAGGATTAGTGTAACGATGAGGAACAGAATCCTCCGCCCTTGTTCTATGCAAAAATAGAATTATCTGTACTGGTGCAGAGCCCATTGTAAACCTGCCTGTTTGGAATGTGCTGCTGGGAATTGTTTTGCCTCTAATGAAAGCTTATCGCCTGTTTAGTCAAAGTACATTATTATTATTATATATCATAAATGGCACCAAATCCAATACCGCCTTTCCTTGGACCCTTAAAAATACATGTGCCACGTGTGAAGGTAATGAGATGATGAAATATGAGCTCCTCAGACAGAGATTCATGGAATGAGAAGATAGACGCCAGCGATAAGGAACTAATTCCTCCTCCCTCGTTTTGTACAAAAGTATATTTAAATAATTTTTACTATTGATCTTTCCTTCAGTAATATGCAAATGTTGCAGCAAGACACTCTGTGGATAAGGACAAAGCCCACACATGTACGTGTTTATAAGTGTGAGGCGGTTCCCTTCGAATGAGGGAGCAGGAAAGATGACAATGTTTGATTGGTTGCTGATGGTGGGCGTGTTGTTGTTGTTGTTGCTATATCAGTGGTGCCAGTGGGAAGCATCAGGCATGCCCACCATCACCATCAAGCGTTAAGGTGACACGTCAGAGTGAGTTCTCTGAGTCGCACAGTAACAAAGTCACAGAGTCACAGTAAGATAACACAACGTCCTGCTTACAGAGAACCATCTTGGTTCTCAATCCCACGACGTTCACACACAGGTGTAATTTAAGGTTCAGTGCCCACGACCACTTTGATATGTGGTCTGGAGGAGCCAGGGATCGAACCACCTGACTTGTGGTCAGTCCACCAGCAGCTCCACCAGATCAATTTCCTGATCCGCAGCCACAGATGATATATCAAGAGAACAAATCTAAAAAAACAACCGTTTGAGACCATATGACAAAAGTCCTGTCGGGTCAATGTCAGACCTGGTGTGAGAATCCGTCCCAGGGGATGTGACCACGAGTGGAAAGCTCTTCACAAGCTGCAGCAGAATGTGTCTCCAGTGACGAGCTGTGGTCAGAACTCTGAGCACTAACACCAAGTCTAACTGAAACAGGACTCACCCGATGATGCGTCTCTCGGAGTACTCCTTCTTCTTGGAGAAGGAGTCAGCCAGGTTGAAGAAGCTGCGGGCCGGCAGCACGACGCCACGCCCCGACTTGGCCGCACTCAGGAGGGGGGGCACCCGTGTCATCAGGATCCCACATGACGACAGATACCTGGTCCCAACACAAACCAGCAGGGTCAGGAAAGTGGTGTTGGAGGGATCAGACACACGATGCAGTTTATACATACAACACTTCTTCAGCTTTTGTCATTCATATAAAACAGGAGAACATGAAATGTCTGGAAACGAGAACAGAACACGGTCGGGACATTTACACCGATCACTGGAGACATTAGATCTTTAATAAATACAGTCTGGGTCTCAAACCACCGGGACTCACTCTGCCCTGTTTGACTTCCTGTCTGCCTTCACTTCTATATGTGTGGGCCTCTGTTCGGCCTGTGGGAGAAGCTGCAGATTTAGATTATTGATAATAATGACTTCACTGTATCACAACCACATGAAACACTCAACCTGCTTATTAGCTGATGTCCAACTGAGAATCTCTTTTACTAAGGTCCTGACAAACTGAGTCCTGGAAGACAAACCACCACTTTGCTGGAGCAACTGGACGGACACTCGACTAACTGATTAACAGACCAATCCTGAGTCAGTTCCTCCCTGACACCACGAATGGAAGGACTCGTTAATCCGGGACGGGTCACTGAAGTTCATGAACCAACTCGAGTCACGCTGCTCGTGACAGAAGCATCCTGCTGAGTTCTGGCTGTGACCCACGACACCTGTGACCCACAGTGTCCCTGGCAGCCGACGGTTTGGAAGCACACAGTGTCACCGCGGTATATCACCGATTCATCTGATATGTTGGGGGGGAATACAACTGCCACTGATTTCTTAGATGTCGTTATCGAACCCTTATGTTACAGAAATATAATTGAGGCTGGATATTTTTGTGTTTAGCCATAAACGTTATAAACAACAAGGAATAGGAAAGAAAACACTTTTTTGGGTCAAATGTGAACATAAATAGATATTTTCTGCATTGTTTATTCTGTAAAATAAGTATTTATGTCGTGCATGTCATAAACACAGATACGAGAGTCTGTTTTAAGCTCAAATCATGGTCAAACCGTTAAATCCTTTGTGTTCTACATGAAACCGATTGTGTGCTTCTCATAATGTGTTAAGTTGAATTCCTGTTCCATCACAGGTCTGCAGAACTCCCCAAAGAAAATAAATTCACTACAGCCTGAAACCTGATACAGCTGACACATGGCAGGGACCTAAAACTGGCTGGCCCTCTCTGGTGTGTAGTTACAGTACGGTTGAGAAATCCTCCCTCAGAGGACAGTGTGCACGAGGTCTGACCCCAACACGATACAGACGCAGGGCAGAGCCAGCATGTGACACAAAGGGCCTTTCAATCTGAATGTTACAAGCTCAGACAAGTTTCATGAGGAAACTCTTTCACCCCCCAGTGCAGACCATCTCCCTTTTCCCTGAGAACCACCTACAGGCCATGTGCCACCTACTGAACATTGTGCCAGAGGTGAACCTGGACTTCAGTGGAGTTCCCCCTCGGGAGAGAACCAGCAGAATGGTCTAACTGTCCCCTGTGAGCTGGCATGAAAGAGCCACCTCCTCTGCAGGATTTCAAACCTCAGAGGAAACAGCTCTTAATGGATCAAAAAGCTTTGTGACATATTAACTAATTATGATGGTTCGACTGTAACTCACCAGCAGCACTGGGAACATGGTCATGGTCTTGAATCAAGGTGTAGCTGTACCTAATAAACTGCACACTGAGTGCATTCATATTATTACAGCTGTTTTTTACCACATTATTTTTCATTATCTTGTTATCCAATCACGAGTGACCACATCAGAAGTAATAGCTGTTGATAAATATATTAAAAAACACGTAAAAAGACCCTGGAAGTTATACTTCAATAAAAGTGGGAAGCTGCATTTATGAACAGTATCATTTAAAGTATTAATTAACATTAATTACCTCTGTTTGTTTATGTTATTACAGCTCATTGTTAGTTAACTGTGTACACAACAGACTTCAGAAACACTTTTAGTTACATTTAAGTTTGTTGTGAAACTTTTTATAGAAAGCAGATTAACTGTTTATAGCCGTTTAATACAGTGGGTTGTAAGTGTTGGCTCGTGTTAAGTTACGTGTTTTGTTCAACGAGGGAGGAACCGACACACATCTGTGTGTAATATAGAAACAGAGAACACAACCAGGTGGAGGAGGACCTGATCTCAAACTGAAAGTGAACGTGCTCAGAGTTGAACCACGTTCGCTTTCAGTATCTGGAGAAACAGCTGTGGATGAATACATTCATAATAAAGCGTGTCACCACTTGTTTAAAGTATTTATAACTTCTCCCGTGAAGCCTTCTTCAAAAGTTCTAACAGTCAAGGTGTTTTTTTTAAAGCGTTAGCATGTGAGCTGGTGTCACGTGAACATGTCACCAGCTGGTTCTGGTTCTTATCCTGAATAAAACTCTGACTTCTGAAGTTTCCATCGACTTCAGCTCGAGCAGTTCTGATGGGATCCGAACCTTCTGACACTTTCCAGGCAGATCGTGGATCGGTGGAGAGTTTGAGATCTTTACCTGACGTGGGTCCTGCTCTGAACGTCTCTGCTCACGGACTGCCTCAGACACTGAGCGACTCTCCTCAGGCCTCCTCTCGCCATCTTCCTCTTCTTCCTCCTCTTCTTCTTCTTCTCTCTCCTGACAGCAGCTCCTTGGTCAGCTAGACCCGCCCTCTCTCACGTACCCGCCCCGATCTCGGCCTCCCATTGGATAATGCATCCTCACTAAGCGTTTCCCATTGGTCGGTTCTTCCCCCCCGTCACAGAGGTTGCTGTTGACGTCTGTGCCAGGCGCGTTCATGCACGAGGACGCGCAGGAATGTCACGAGATGTTGGCTCAGGTTGCAGCGGTTTAAAGGGATAGTTCACTATGCTGTACTATATACTATTCTTTACCATTCTATACTATACTAAACTATACTATAATACTATGCTGTACTATACTGAACTATACCATACCATACTGTACTATACTGCGCTAAACTATACTGTACTATACTGTATTATAAACAAGATCCATTAAAGGGATACTTCACCTAAAATAAGATTCACTATGTATGTACTCACAACTATGCTATACTGTATTTTACACCTACAAGGAATTTGCTCTGGTTATTGGTGCATACGATAACCAGAGCAAACATAGAAACATAAAAACATAAAAACACAATAAATACAACACACATAAGAAAAAGCAATAAAAAGAAACAATATATATTTACTCACTACTTACTTCTTATTTACTCCCTTTTTATAATATTTATACAAAGTAACATTTATTTAGACATTAACATATCTAAATGAAATATATATATAATAGATAAAACATTTAAAAAGTGAAGTAAAAAGTGAAATGCAAGATGCAAGACAGTTTTTTCTGTAAATATTTATTTTATACTACAACTGCTGCACACTTTAACTGCTATTTACTACATCCTGTGGATAACTGTACTAGACGTGAAGTATTTGTGCTCTTCATAATCCATTTTTGCACTATTTCTATTTGCACTACTCTCATTCTTTCCACTGTGTGATTTTGAGTGTGAACATATCAGAGCAGGGAGTTGGGCTGAGTATATTTTTAGTTTTATTTCTGTAAAACAAAAAATTCAGTAGAAGGACTGAAATACAGATGAACACATGTGGATAGAGGACAGATAAGGCGGATAATTGTAAACCATGGCGAGATTAAAGTATCTTTTGATCTAAGAGATATCCTACAAACTGTGTAATCGAATAATAAATTATTTTCTCAGATAAATACATATTATTGAAGGTATAATAGGTAATAAAGGTGTTTTAATATAAATATAAGACACTCCATACCGGCTGGTGGCAGTAATGCGCCAAATCGTCAACCGCCAATAAAGCCCAGAAGAAGAGGAAGACGGAGAAGAAGAAGGGACACACTTCCGGTCGTGGGCTCCATCATCCACCACCAAAATGGCGAAGATCGCCAAAACCCACGAAGGTAAATTTCCTTAAAGAATTAAACACAAACAGCATATTTTTGCAGAAGTTTTCATTCATAGATGAATCACGAACTGTTACTGTTCACGTTCCGGTGTCTGAACCGGTAGCTAGCGGGTTCACATGTTGTGTTTTAACGTGATAATCTTCGGGCCGTGATGCGACACAACGCGGACCCTGAGATAATGGCGCTGGGTGCTAGCTTGTTAGCAGCCGTTAGCTCCCCCTCTACAACGGCTTAACGTCTTTATCGTCAAAATTGAGAATATCTGACTTCTAACTAATGTTAATTATTCTCAAACGCATATTCTACTGCACATCCAGCGTTGGATGAATCACATTTCACACAGTTTGGTGGAATTTATTTTCTGGTCCCGGTGAATCTAGATTAGCACCACGACGTCCCCCACACGTACACACGGAGCTACAGCTAGCAGCCGCGTCCCTTGTTTCACAAACCGGGAACTGGTTAATGATTTCGTTTGGTCGACGTGGACCAGGATGCGAGTTTTATACAATCTATATCTCGTCTATACGGGGCCGGCCCTTCTATGGTGTCATTAATGAAACATAGGGTTCATATTATGGGCTTTAGATTGTTTTACACTCCACGGTGATGTAGTTCAACTTGAAATCGACTCCATTTTACACATTGTGTATTTTAACGACCCCCTCCTGGAGCAAATCCGATCAGGGTCATTTTATCAAAATGCAAATTAAATCTGCCTCAAATCTTGTGTGTTCGTCACATGGTGTGACCGTGGCGTCACAGTTTGATAACTTAAAACACGAGGCTGTTATATCTCCATAGTGTCAGTCCTAGATTCATTTGATGTTTCAAAGGTGAAATATGTATTCAAGCCTCAGTGATGTTTAGCAATAATTAATCCAGAAGGACTCTGATCAGCCAAGGAAACCAGCGAAGGGTTTCTCCCAACAGACCGGAACACAAACAACCTCTTCCACCATCTGTGCGAGAATCATGTCAAACGGTACAAAGTCTGGATGAGAAGCACCAAAGTGCATTCAAGTGATTTTAAAGCAAACCCCACACTCGGATGTTACGGCTTCTCCTTGTGGTGCAACATATGGCAAAAGTCACTAACATGGAAGGAAGCGGCAGCTGCCGTTGGACAGTCGGTTGAACAACTGTAGAAAACAAACAGGCCTTTCTCTAATTAACGGTTTCATTTGTCTTAGGAGGAAAACTATAGAAAATGATTCACACATTTCCCCCTCAATTCAAATGTGTGTTTGCGAGATTTCTCATTTCCTATTAAATGACCCATTGTGTTATGTTCCCCGTACACATTTTTCCACAGGGAGTGGTTTTTGTAATTTTATAGTTTCTCACTTTTTTGTGTCCATTTTCCTTTTAGATATCGAGGCCCAGATCCTGGAGATCCAGGGGATGAAGGCCACCCTGCTGGAGGAAGGAGAGAAGGGAGTAGGCCTTGTTTCCACTGGCTTCTTTGACCAGGAGATCTATGGAGGCGAGGACAGTCGCTTCGATGGATACGTCACCTCCATCGCTGCCAATGAACAGGAGGATGTAAGTGTTCCCTTACCCAGAGCATTGATACTAGCTTCCCTGTGTGCTTATTAAAGTTTGATGGTAGTTTGTCAGAACTGCGAAAGACACTTAGGCATTTTGCACTTTTCAATAATGTGACCAAGTCAGTGAGTCTCTCAATATAAAACTGGTTTTATATTGTTATATAAGCTCTGTTGTAGTTCCACTTGTTTCCTGGGGCTTGATTGCTCCCCTGTGTCTGTTGCTTGTGAGCTAGGAGAGTCTTGCCGTTTTGGTGAGATTTGACTAGACTCCTTTTCTCTTTCTTTCCTCAGGATGATGAAGAGGACACGTCAACAAGCTTGTTGGGACAGAAGAAGCCAGGGTACCATGCACCTGTCGCAATACTCAATGCCATTCCTCAGTCAGACGAGCAAGTATGTGTTTATTGGATGTCTCTCAAATATTGATGTATTTCACCCAGTTAAGGCAACTTTAGAAAAATCTTATGAAACTATAATTCTACTCTGTCTCCTAACTTCGTTTTGCAGTACGACCCGTTCGCAGAGCATCGTCCACAAAAGATCGCAGAGCGTGAGGACGAGTACAAAGCCCGGCGCCGACAGATGATCATCTCTCCGGAGCGTCTCGACCCTTTTGCAGACGGTAAATTTAGCTATTTTATTGTTTTTCATTAATCATTCCCCGTGTTGTCCCCTTTCAATGGTTGACTTTTTGTGACCCCCCCCCCATGATTACCAATGGTTTTACACTCTAGTTTTGCTGTTCAACCCTTCGAACCACAGTGCAATAACTTGCTGCCCAGACTCAATGCCTTCCCTGTGGTCAATCCTGTGTGGCACAGGGAATTCTTGTTTTGTTGTCATTTTACCTTTTCTTCCTAATATATGATCTTCATACGCATCAACTTGCAACTTAGCAAGAAATGTCCGCATGGTCTCGTAGTTTGTCTTCAATATTTTCGTTTGGGGAGAAATTGTTGTCGTCCGTTTGTGCAAAATACAAGTTCTACCCCGGTGTGTTCAGTAGAATAAAGCAAAACCTACTGTAGGGTTACCATGCTGTTCAGTGGGAGAGGTGGTTAGGTGCTCAATGTTTTTCAACATGGCAATTTTCCTAACGCACATGGGTCGCAGATAGGTTGTGTGTGAGTCGAAGGGTTAACAATCCCATGTTAGCGTCAGCAATGGGAAGCTGTGCAGGAGGAGGAAGTTTGAGGGTTAGACCGAGCTGACAGACAAGAGAAATAGGCGTAGTCAGTCCAGAGTCAGTTGTATTAAAAAAAAAGGCAAATCTGATCTCATTTGTCCTCCCAGTGCCTTTGTCTGGTCTATAAGTTGCATCTCTCGCAGTAACAGGACACTGCTTATCAAGAGTTGTCAGCTTTTCTTCCAGAATTGGAATCCTAAATTCAAGACCTAGCTAAATGTAATATATTCCTTAAAATGGAGTAAGAACATGCTAGATTTTCAGTATTGTGTAAAACAAATACTTATAGGTCAGCTAGTTATCATTATCATTAATTCTTGCTTCGGCTGACAGTATGAGCTTAAATGGCCTGAAAGTCTCAGGTTCGTAGGTAGGGCTCATGTGAAGCCTGCATGTAGAGAGAGCTCTTTGTACAAAGTTGTCATGTAAAGATATTTTTATTTTACAACTCTCTCTGTAAAATAGAAATATGTTATCAAGAAAAATTGTGTACCACAATTCCACAGGCCCATACTAACTGTCCTTAATTTCTCTCCTACAGCAGTACTGCTTTGCCAGTCCTGTACTGCACTCTGTTAAGGGTGCAGCAACTCCTCCTGTGTAGGTTATGGGGAACACAGAGAGCTGTGAACTTGTCAGATTGGTCAGGGTCCACTGGCTGCTTGTTTGGGGCCTTTGAGGGGAATCAGATGCAGCCCAGCCACAACAAACCTCTACCCAGAGAGACTCTTTAGTTTTTCAATTTGGCGCATCAACATCCAAAAATTATGAAGCTTATCTAGCCCATGCATTCACAGTAGAAAATTGCTGCCCAAATATTTGAAGGATTATATTTGCCTTTTGATTTGATCAGTTTGTCCTGAAAAAGAAGTCCACATCTAAATGTGTGATGATTCAGTGCCACTCTGAGTCACTGACAAAGGCCTGTTATACGACATCTGGGCTTGAGTTATTATTTTCTCATTTTTACATAAATGCAAAAGTAGATTCTTCGATTTGATAGTACTGTGGTAGTTTCATTCCATGGTGTAACCTCACTTCATTTTTAGCTGCTAGTATCTGGACCAAAGGGTCTCGCATAAAGTTTCTAGTTTTAAGGTTATGCCCCAAGAAGATGCTTTGCTTTTTTGAGTGCCATAAATCAATGCAACACAGGTGGTATTCTGTTGTGTGTGAGTTCAAACCCTTTTCCAAAGTGTTACTAATGGTAAAGAGAAATTTTCTAGGCTTCTTTTCTGCCGGTTGAAGTCTGACTGCAGAAGGACCCTTGGCACTGAAAGTGTACGTATTCTGAAGAGCACAGCCCAGGACCCCTGCATCAGTGATGGCTATAACTTCTTAATCCACTTAAAGAAAACACCACAACCACAGCTCTTCTCTCTATGTATCTGCTTGTTTTTCATTAGAATGATATGACTGTATTTTAGAAAGGCAAATGTATATTTGTATGTAATTCAGTAGGTCTTTGTTTTGTGAATCAACTGTTTAAAAAAAGTGGAACATAGTTTATCTGTTGGTTAAGAGTCAGGGTTAGCTGGCTGTGTTTGTTCTTGCTGTGATGTAATAACTTGGGTCCCTGGAGTGTGAACTGATGAGTTTCCTTTGTTCTTGTTGGTGCTCTTTCGCGCAGGGGGCAAAACACCGGATCCCAAGATGCAGGTCAGGTCGTACGTGGACGTCATGTTGGAGCAGAACTTGTCCAAAGAGGAGGTAACCATCCTGATGTTTCTTTCATTTATTCACCTACTGCAAACCTGCCCTGTGCTTTGTCGCAGCTCCGCTGTTTCATTATCCTGATGTTTGTGCCTTTTTACCAACAGAGAGAGATTCGTCTGCAGATGGCAGAGAAGGCCAAGACAGGGGACCTGAAAGTTGTGAACGGGTCTGCTGCCGCCGCTGCAGCAGCAGCCGTAAAGCGCAAGCGTCGCTGGGACCAGACAGCTGACCAAACCCCTACTACTAATACTACACCCAAAAAGATGTCCAGCTGGGACCAGGCCGACACCGGTGCTGAGGTGAATCGCTTGTTGCTTGATTTAGAGCCTTATCAGTGCATTACTGTGTAACTTGCTGGAATCCAGTTATATGAGACTATGTAGATGATGTGCATTTTTTCACTCTGTTTCTAATCTTTCTTTGCTTTGTCCCCTGAAGACTCCAGGACACACCCCCGCACACACCCCCTCAAGCACCCGATGGGATGAAACACCTGGCCGCCCTAAAGGCAGTGAAACCCCAGGGGCCACTCCCAGCACCCGTATGTGGGACCCCACTCCAAGCCACACACCCTCAGGCGCTGCCACCCCTGGCAGGGACACCCCCGGCCACGCCACACCTGGCCACGGTGGAGCCACCGGTAGCGTTCGTAAAAACCGTTGGGACGAAACACCAAAGACAGAAAGAGAGACTCCGGGTCATGGGAGCGGCTGGGCTGAGACCCCACGAACAGACAGAGGAGACGAGTCTGTGGGCGAGACTCCAACTCCAGGGGCCAGTAAGAGGAAGTCTAGGTGGGATGAAACGCCCGCCAGTCAGATGGGATCCTCAACACCTCTCCTCACCCCTGGGAAGACTCCCATTGGAACACCAGCTATGAACATGGCTACCCCAACACCAGGTTTGAATTATACCCTCATTTTGTCATATTTACTTGTTTTTCAGGGTCAATCATGAATTACTCCCATGGATCCTCATGCCCCTTTTGTTGTCACATGTTTTTGAGTCTGTATCCGCTTCTGTTTTCTTCAGGTCACATGATGAGCATGACCCCAGAGCAGCTGCAGGCGTGGAGGTGGGAGAGGGAAATCGATGAAAGGAACCGGCCCCTCACAGACGAGGAGCTGGATGCCATGTTTCCAGAGGGATACAAGGTCCATACTCATTTAAATACCTCACAAAATAATTACTTTATGTAATATAAAATGACTTGGCAGTACTGACGGATGATTTTGCTTTTCCACAGGTCTTGCCTCCTCCAGCAGGTTATGTGCCAATTCGTACTCCGGCCCGCAAGCTGTCAGCCACACCCACTCCTATTGGAGGCATGACAGGTTTCCACATGCAGGTGGAGGACCGCACCACGAAACAGATGAATGACCAGCCCTCAGGAAACCTCCCCTTCCTCAAACCCGATGACATCCAGTACTTTGACAAATTGCTGGTGAGCATAGACAAAGACATGCATCAAACTTCATAAATTAAAATAAACATAGAACATGTTCCCTGTCCGATATTCAATGTCTGGCGCGTTTCTTTGTGTTAGGTGGAGGTGGACGAGTCCACGCTGACCCCGGAGGAGCAGAAGGAAAGGAAGATCATGAAGCTGTTGCTGAAAATTAAAAATGGAACACCACCCATGAGAAAGGTTGGTCACTTCCTGACTCAAATTAATTCCTACTCCACCTTTTTTAAACCATCCAAGAAGAGTCAAAAATCTCGACTGTTAATTTCCTCTCATCATAAATGCTCAACAGAGACTTGTAACAGCATAAAATAAAAACCATCAGATCTGTTTCAACTGAGCGTCTGACTGACCGACCCCCTCCTCTTTTCAGGCTGCTCTGCGTCAGATCACCGATAAGGCTCGTGAGTTTGGAGCGGGCCCCCTGTTCAACCAGATCCTGCCGCTGCTCATGTCGCCCACGCTGGAGGACCAGGAGCGCCATCTGCTGGTTAAGGTCATTGACCGTATTCTATACAAGCTGGATGACCTGGTCCGGCCGTACGTGCACAAGGTAAGCTCGCTGACAAGACATGCGATCAGTTAAGTGAGTTGTGTCTGAGAAACTAACTGTCTTCTTGTGTTCAGATCCTGGTGGTGATCGAGCCGCTGCTGATTGATGAAGACTACTACGCCAGAGTAGAAGGCAGAGAAATCATCTCTAACTTGGCAAAGGTAACATTAAGATTCATAAATTCTGTTTGTCTGGGTCCTGCGAAATATTCTCGCCTGCATGACCAGTCTGTGGTCACATCAGGGCTAGTCCTTCGCTAAATTGATTCCAACACGAGAACCAGCAGATCGGACATTTATTCCCTTCTGTTCTCACCCTGCACCCGTTGGATACAATCACATCAGTGACAGAAATGTGTTGTTGAGTCCATAGATATGAAAGAAATCCAGATCCGCACTAACATTGAATGGATTCTTGGTTTGTCTTCATGTCTCTGCCCTCATCTGAATGTATGTCTCAGATTTTTGACGTGTGTCCTCCTCTCTGTCCCAGGCTGCTGGTTTGGCGACGATGATCTCCACGATGCGTCCTGATATCGACAACATGGACGAGTACGTCAGAAACACAACGGCCAGAGCCTTCGCTGTGGTGGCCTCTGCCCTCGGTATCCCCTCTCTGCTGCCCTTCCTCAAAGCTGTGTGTAAAAGCAAGAAGTCCTGGCAGGCTCGACACACGGGCATCAAGATCGTGCAGCAGATCGCCATTCTCATGGGCTGTGCTATCCTGCCCCACCTCCGCAGCTTGGTGGAGATTATTGAACACGGTCAGTCAAGTCTTTGTGGTTATAATTTTCAAAATACCAAATTCAGTTAAGGTTTTCAGTGACGACTTTTTTTGTCAAACTAAATTTGATTGATCCCAGATAGTATGAGAACTTTCAAATGTGTTTTTAAAGGACTGGTTAAAATGTATTTTATAATGTACAGGTCGTCATTTTAATCCTCTCAAATGCATTTATTAAATGGGTAACATGTGCTTGAAACCAGCAGACACAGTTAATAACATTTCACCAGACACCATCACTGTGTGTGGGATCAAATGGGCTCACTGGTGTTAACTGTGTCCACAGGTCTGGTGGATGAGCAGCAGAAGGTGAGGACCATCAGTGCTCTGGCCATAGCTGCTCTTGCAGAAGCTGCTACTCCCTACGGTATCGAGTCATTCGACTCCGTCCTCAAGCCGCTCTGGAAGGGTATCAGACAGCACAGAGGAAAGGTGAGAAGTCAAAATAATAAAAATTATGAAGGTATGAACTGTTTTCAGTTTTCATCCACATCCAGTGAAATAAGTTTGCATTCACATTTCTTTTCCTCTACGTCACCAGGGTCTGGCTGCTTTCCTCAAAGCTATTGGCTACCTGATCCCACTGATGGACGCTGAGTACGCAAACTACTACACCAGAGAGGTGATGTTGATCCTGATCAGGGAGTTCCAGTCCCCTGATGAGGAGATGAAAAAGATTGTGCTCAAGGTAAAGACAGGATAAAGGAATATATTATATCTGGGTGTGATGCTCAGTTTGGTTTCGTCCTGCGATTCATTCTCGCCTGTTCAGCCTCCTCGTGGCTGCTTCAGGGCTAGTACTTCGCTATAATAACACCAACACGAGAATTAGCAGAGCTGACATCAATGTCGCCTTTGTTCTCACTCTGCAACCGTTGGTTACATTTACAAACCTGGACTTATCTGACCTGTGGTCCGAAGGTGCATTTTATCAGCCCCCTGTTTGTTTAACACCTTTTCAGCACTTTAACAACCTGCTACTGTAATAAGTGTGTAGATAAACATAGAAGCCCTGGTTGGTTGTGTCCTCATTTTACCTGGTTTAAAAAAGGTGGAAACTCTGATCTTCTCCTTCTCTAACCGCCGCTTGTGTTCTTGTCTGACAGGTGGTGAAGCAATGTTGTGGCACTGATGGTGTGGAAGCCAACTACATCAAGACCGAGATCCTGCCTCCGTTTTTCAAGCACTTCTGGCAGCACAGGATGGCTCTGGACAGACGAAACTACAGACAGGTCAGCAAACACAGACGCTCAAGCCCAGTCCCCGTTCACACCTGGAATTTACATCAGTATTTGAAGGGTTTAATTACATAAGGATTCTCATATTAAGGTTTCAAACTGTTTCTCTCTCCCAACAGTTGGTGGACACCACGGTGGAGTTGGCCAACAAAGTGGGAGCAGCAGAAATCATTTCTCGCATCGTGGACGACCTGAAGGACGAGGCCGAGCAGTACAGAAAAATGGTGATGGAGACCATTGAAAAGATCATGGGCAACCTTGGTGCTGCTGACATCGACCACAAGCTGGAGGAGCAGCTGATCGACGGCATCCTGTACGCCTTCCAGGAGCAGACGACAGAGGTGAGAGGAGTCTAGGGTTTCCACGACAGGACCTTTATCTCGACAGGATCTTTTCTGTTATTCATTTCATCCCTTCTGTTTCCCTCAGGACTCTGTGATGCTGAACGGCTTCGGCACCGTGGTGAACGCCCTCGGGAAGCGGGTGAAGCCCTACCTTCCTCAGATCTGCGGTACGGTGCTGTGGCGTTTGAACAACAAGTCGGCCAAAGTCCGCCAGCAGGCCGCTGACTTGATCTCCCGTACGGCTGTGGTCATGAAGACCTGTCAGGAGGTACGATGTGAAGACTTGACACACAGATTCAAAGACGTAAACTTTTAACTTGACTTAGAAACTGATGCATCTGTTCATGTTCTGCCACTGCAGGAGAAGCTGATGGGTCACTTGGGTGTGGTGCTGTACGAGTACCTGGGAGAGGAGTACCCCGAGGTGCTGGGCAGCATCCTGGGAGCACTGAAGGCCATCGTGAATGTTATTGGTACGTCAGCTTACTTTATACACAACCCTGGTTTTCTCTGCAGGAAATTCAGATTTCAGAAAACGAAGGTGATAAGCTAATGAATCGTTTCCCTCTCTCCTCAGGTATGCACAAGATGACTCCACCAATCAAAGACCTGCTTCCTCGTCTGACTCCCATCCTGAAGAACAGGCACGAGAAGGTGCAGGAGAACTGCATCGACCTGGTGGGCAGGATCGCTGACAGGTCAGTACAATAAACCCTCATCTAAACAAGTGGCGGTGGTGGAAAGTGGGACAAACTTCTCATGCGTGTTATTTTTTGTAGGGGTGCTGAGTACGTGTCGGCCAGGGAGTGGATGAGGATCTGTTTTGAGCTGCTGGAGCTGCTGAAGGCTCACAAGAAGGCCATCCGCAGAGCCACCGTCAACACGTTCGGCTACATAGCCAAAGCCATCGGGTGAGTCGACCAGCTCCTCATCAGGATCCTCAGAAAACACCCAACCTGTGTATTTGTCACTCTTGAGGTTCTCTGGTCCTAACCCGATCTTTGTCCTCCTGTCTCCTCTCAGTCCCCACGACGTCTTGGCGACTCTGCTCAATAACCTGAAGGTGCAGGAGCGTCAGAACAGAGTCTGCACAACCGTGGCCATCGCCATCGTCGCTGAGACCTGCTCGCCCTTCACGGTGCTGCCTGCACTCATGAACGAATACCGCGTGCCCGAGCTCAATGTGCAGAACGGCGTGCTCAAGTCCCTCTCCTTCCTGTTCGAGTACATCGGAGAGATGGGCAAGGACTACATCTACGCCGTCACGCCACTGCTGGAGGACGCACTCATGGACAGGTGAGATAGAAAACGAGGATTTGTGTTTCCTCTGCTCACGTTAGTTGTATCAGTGTTCTTTGAGTAGTTTACTTGCTGTTACCAGTAAAGTTACCTGACTCTGTGTCTCTGTCGTCCTGCAGAGACTTGGTCCACCGGCAGACGGCGAGCGCTGTGGTCCAGCACATGTCTCTGGGCGTCTACGGGTTTGGCTGTGAAGACTCGCTGAACCACCTCCTCAACTACGTGTGGCCCAATGTGTTCGAGACGTCGCCTCACGTGATCCAGGCCGTCATGGGCGCCCTGGAGGGGCTGAGGGTCGCCATCGGTCCCTGCCGCATGTTGCAGTACTGCTTACAGGTGGGTTTTTAATAATGTTTCAAAAAATAAACTATTAAATAAGGATTCTGTCACAATATGTGATTAGGGATTTATCTTTTCAGTCCTTAAAATATCTGAAACTTTAGCAGAGCAATGGGGAAGTTGTTCTGAGATGTTTTGTTCAACTTGTGTTCCAAAAACTTTAAATTTCACTGAAGTAAAAGAGAAAAACCTCAAATCACAACATTGATGAAGCTTGAACCAGATAAATTAAGTGTTTTGATAAATGAAAGGACAATTATTTAGAATATATTAAATGTCTTGGTGCTGTAAACTGAAGTGGTGTATCTGTGAAGTGACTTTGGGTTGTCTGAACGTTGTCTTGTATTAAATCTACTGTTGTGTTTTCTCCAGGGTTTGTTCCATCCAGCGAGGAAGGTGAGAGACGTCTACTGGAAGATCTACAACTCGATCTACATCGGCTCACAGGACGCCCTCATCGCGCACTACCCACAAGTCTACAACGACGAGAAAAACATCTTCGTCCGCTACGAGCTCGAATATGTCTTGTAAATACAAATTGATGCGCTCTCTGGTTTTCTCTCCTCCCTCAACTCTATCGTCGTCTCGGTTTAAATCCGAGTTGGTTTTAATTCAGCAGCTTTATGTTGGTCTTTCCCGGGGGCTGAAGTAGAAAGTCCACGTCCTGATTGCCACTTAAATGATCCTGGAAAAACAACAGTGAAAATAGGGAATATGGGGAAATGAAAGAAGGAACTTTGTCGAGTCTGTGTATTGTTTTTTTTTATTTTCCCTGTGAGGAATGCTCGGGGTCAGTTGAGCCTTGCCTGAAGGACGCAGCGCCGTCACGATGATGTTTTAAATACTTTTGATTATTTTTGTTGCTTGTGTATCGCTAGTCTTCTGTATCAGCTGTACACACCCAGTCCAAGTTTCACACCTCTGTTCTTATTAGGTTGTTGCTTTATTTAACCTAAATAAAATGTTTGTGTATAAAAATCTGATTCTGTGTCGTGTCAACTTTTTCCTTCTCCGACTTTGACAGATGAATGAGGGGGCTGAGATGATGCAATGAAATGCACATGACCCAGAAAAATGTAAAATAAAATGTTTTGCCACACATAAATATGAAGGTTGTGTTTTCCATTTTGTTATTAAAAATTAAATGCAGGACACTTAAAAGGGCCTTTTTATTTTATTTCATAAAGATAAATGAAAGTTCTGAGAAATGATGGAAGACTTAACATTTTACGAGGTCTTCGCCCATTTCCTGTGCGTCCAAGTTTTGTGCAAAACCAGGTCAGTGGTTTTTGGTAGTTGAGTTTGTTTTGCTGACAACAAATTTCTATCCAGTCTCTTAAATGTGGGAGAAATGTCTTCAGTTGCTCAAGAATATGACCTCATTTTAATACGTACTTATAGATGGTCAAGCTGGAGAACTCTTAATTCTTAACGTTTTGTTAACACTTCACATTCTACAACATAGTAAAGTGACAGAACCTGCCTGTGAGTCTTGGGGTTAAGTGTTTCCTTCCAGACGACAGAACCCAGAGATTCAGAGACTCAGAGACTCAGACTGTCGACGTGTGAGTGAACTCAGTCGTTCAGCCTCCAGACCCTCTCCTGCTTTTTATGATTTAACATTTGAGTATATGAGTAGGAACAGTGAGGAGACTTAACGACGTAACACGACCGAATGAATTTCACTTTAACTAAAAATAAAAGCAATGAACGGCTCCCACACACAAGCATGAAGAAGAAGAACCTCCCCCACTCTTCCTCCCCCTCCGCTCACACACTCAAATGCTTTGACCCAGATTTTCCAGGCAGATGCCACCAGGCCCTGGGCCTTGTACCACTGCTACACACACATATACATGGACATTCATATAGATATGCACATATATATATATATATACATACATTTAAAACATTTGTTTTTCAATGCAGCTGTTTGGTAGTCATGTTTGTTGTGTAGTGTTTTATCATATAAAAAATAAACAATGTGTCTTCAGTTTCGTTGTTTAACAAAAACGAAATCTAAAAAGTTTACGTGTTTTGTTTACAATGTGTGTGTTCAGTCACGCTTAAGTAAATCATAATTAAATGTTATTTCTGAAAAGTTGCTTCTTTATTGTGGTCATGTTGTGTTGTCTCTTATTTTGCTGCTCAGGACTTGAACATGCAGTGATGACCCACATCAGTCTCTTCACTTCCTCATCGCTCTGTCTATTCATTTATCATGCATGTGTGTGTCTGTGTGTCTCTGTGCGTGAGTGTATCGCTGTGTGTGTGTTTCTGTGTCTGTCTGTGCATGTGTGTCTTTCTCCTTCTCTCTGTGTGTGTGTTTCTGTGTTTGTGTCTCTGTGTATGTGTGTTCATGTGTCTTTCTATGTGTGTCTCTGAGTGAGTGTGTTTGTTTGTGAATATGTGTGTGTCTCTCTCCCTGTGTGTGTGTGTCTCTCTCTTAGTGTCTTAGTGTCTTTGTGTGTATGTGTGTGTGTGTGTCTCTTTCTCTGCGTGTGCGTGTGTTTGTCTGTCTCTTTGTGTGAGCTCTGAGTGTGTGCGTGTGTTTGTGAGTATGTGTGTGTCTCTCTCCCTGTGTTTGACCCTGTCTCTCTCTGTGTGTGTGTGTCTGTATGTGTGTGTGTGTCTCTCTGTGTGTGCGTGTTTGTGTGTGTGTGTGTGTCTCTTTGTGTGTGTGTGTCTCTCTCTCTATCTGTGTGTGCGTGTTTGTGTGTGTGTGTGTGTCTCTGTGTGTTTGTCTCTCTCTGTCCAGACGGGGGCAGCAGAGAGAGGAGCCGCAGCTTGTTGTTGATGCTGGAGCTTCTTCTGCATCTCCGCGCGGAGCAGCGACTTCCTGTGAGATCCGACCCGGCTGCCAGGCTGCTTCTCCGGGCGGCTCGTGTCTCTGCTCACCGGGGAGGAAGGCGCTGTCCCCGCGGTCCTGTGGCTGCTGCACGGCTCTGGAAGGCACCGGGGAACCCAGCAGAAGCGGCTGCGGCAGAAGCGGTCATACATGTGGGCTGTT
Source organism: Platichthys flesus (assembly GCF_949316205.1). Lineage (NCBI taxonomy): Eukaryota > Metazoa > Chordata > Actinopteri > Pleuronectiformes > Pleuronectidae > Platichthys > Platichthys flesus. The sequence goes on from NC_084957.1 coordinate 1,958,287, forward strand.
CACACCGGAGGACCCGGCTCCTGTTCCTGCTTCCCCGCCTCCCAGCGACCCCGGGGCGGCCGCACATAGCGTCAGTGGAGCGGGGCTGATGGCCCTGGTGCTCGGCCCGGCCTTCATCAGCATCCCCAGCCTGTGCCCCTGCTAGGGAGCTACGAGCGGCCGTTTCCGTTAGCGGGGCGTCGAAGGGCAGAGCGGGTCCGGGCGGAGGAGGAGCCCGGGTGTGGGCGCAGCACCGCCCCGGTGCATGGTGCCGCGGAGCCGCAGCGAGTGGATGAGCCGCCGGAGCTGACCCGGAGATGGCGGTCCTCAAACTGGCCGAGCAGGTACCGGAGCTAGCCGCTGTTAGCTTAGCATCACCCCCTCTGGTCGGGATACATGATTTTATCTTTTATTTATGACTCTTTGTCTCTTTGTGTTTTGACTCCGAGCGAGAAACAGGAAATAAAACCTGATTATTATTCATATTTAATTTCCTCCCGAAGCTGAATCAGTTTTAATGTTCAGATTTCACACACTTCCTGTCGTTACCTCAAGTAACTGAGTACTTTTACTCAATTACTACACATGCATCATGTACTTTTACTTGAGTACTCTCAGTACTTGCTTCTGTGTACTTCTACTCTGAAGCTGCAGATATTCCTTGAATATCATTGATTAATCAGCTGATTGTGATTTAATTGATTACCTCCCAGGGCCGTATTGACCTCCTTCAAGGCCCCAGGGCCAAAACTCATTAAGGCCCCCCACCCCCGCACTAACCCTGACTTCGCTCATCAGTGATGTTGTCTCCTCTGATACGAGCAACATTTTATTTACGAAACAATTATTAAACTGAGAAACAGCCAGTCCTCACACTGTATCATGACACTGTGAGAGCGAGGGGCCACCTTTCAGGTCCCTGAACCTTCAGTCTGGGAACCGTTCCCTCCTCAGACTGCAGCTTCCACCTGTTTGTGAGGACTCCTCCTGGTGAACGTGTCGGTGAACGGAGCTCAGCTGGGATCTGAGGGAGTCTCTGTGGAGAAGATGAGACACGGCCTCCTCAGATCTGTTTGTAAACTTCAAGGAGGGAAGAGCAGCTTCTTTTTTTTCTGGAACTCAGGGACTTCCTGTTGTTTGCAGACAACGCGCTGAGGAAGATGTCTGATAACCGGATTCCTCGGCGCAGCAGCTCAGCCTCCTATAGATTCTTTCTCTCTTGTGTTTCGTCATGTGCTGATCAAGTGTGAGTCACATGACGCTGGGCCGTGGTTAAGTCCTGTTGAACATATGAGAGTGAGTCATAATGCGCAGCTTGTGTCTTTAATGAAAAGTCTTAAAAAGCAGTGAATTCAATAAAGGGCCCCAGAAGATCCAGAATTTAATTTGACAGAACACCGGACGATCACTTCTAACTTTTAGCTTATATACTAATTTTGTGTGTAGTTTCTTTTACGTTTGTGTGTCGTTGGGGATGTTGTGTGTCTCTCTTGCATAGTTTTGTGCGTCTTCTGTCTCGGCTCTTTCACTTCCAGGCTCCACACTCTGTCTTATTGAGAGAAGGATTACTGACGGTTTAGATTTAGCTTCTGGAAGCAGCAGCAGGGCGTCGGGGACCCTGAGGCCGCGGGAGACGAGCGGGTTTCAGGCCCGTCCCCTCAGGCGTGAGACCAAATCAAGCTTCTTGTGTTGCGTTTTTGTGTTGCATGTTCGTGTGTGTTCGAGAGACCGTGGAATGGGAACCAGGCTAATCTGATGGAGGAAGTTTGTTTAGGGTAGAAGTGGAAATCTGTACGTGCCGCTCTTATATCAGCTGAGTCCTGGCTCAGAGGTGACCTTGCTGTAAACAGCTCATTGTTGCTGGTCACTAACTGGGTTTGTGTGACACTGGTTAGGTGAAGGAGAAATAGTATTGTGTGTGTGTGTGTGTGTGTGTGTGGTGCAACAATGGATTCTTATGTTTTGAGATCTTGTTGGATAATCTGCTGGTGGAGCTTGGCTGATAAATCTGTCAGCCCAGCGTAGAGAGACACTGTGTCTACAACTCAACTGCTAGAAGAACCTCAACCCTGTGTGATTTAAACAAAGTTGTGCAGCTACACACAAAACTACACTTCCACTGAAATAAATCGACAACTGCTGCTGCGTGCCAGAGAATTTCTAAATAAGGAGAACTCCCACTCGCTCGTGTAGAGGGCGCTCACAAAGCTCCTGTCAGAATTAGTCATAGATCCTTATCTGACCAATCAGCACGCAGAAGCAGAATGAATTTAGTCATATAGGAAAAGTGAGAAAAATTACCCTGTAAGAATATTTTTTTATTTAAATTTTGATATGTAATCGATTCTAGTCTGAGGAGCGACGTCTTTTTAAAGCATCTTTATCGGGTCTTTAAATAAACATGTTTTACGCATCATTACCAAACAAGTATAAGGTTGTTTTGTCTGAATCAGTTTTGTGTTATTTATTTGCCTTGATGATCCCGAACAGTTTGTTGTGTTACTTTTGTAATTCACGCTCTTACACTCTCACATAGTCCTTATATCTCCTCCTGTAGTTGTTGCGCCGTCACCAGACTCCCCAGCTCCCGGACCACAGACACACACTGGGACGAGGGGCCGGCTCAGTGTGTGTCTGTGTGAGTCAGTGAGTGCATGTGGAGCAAGTAGAAAGTAAAGCTGAAGAGGCCAAATGCTGCAAAGCAACGACCCCCACATCTGTCCTCTCCTCGTTCACTACGTCTACCCTTCAGTGTGTCCTTCCTCTTTCTCTCTCTCTCTTATCGGCTCAGCTCAAGTAAACGCAGATTAAACCTGAGTCGCAGATTAACGGCTTTGAAACTTCAGTGCAAATGTTGAGCATCACCAGGAGAAGACGAAGAGTCGCCTCCTCAACCGTCTCTCCCCTGGAGCTGATGTATCTTTGGAGGCTTCGTGTTTGAAATGACACCGACCCTGTTTCTGGAATTGTTGGAAATCGTTTTATCAAATAAATAGAGCAGCAGGTTCACACTGTAGGAAACAGGTTGTGAAAATAATATGATTTGGTATCGGGAGCAGATACAAACGTGTAAATCTGCTTGTTTACCGAGGAGTGAGCTGCTGATGATGTGGCGTTAGACCAGAGCTCAACTCACGAGGTGAAGCAAAGATCAGATGAGGAAGTGGTGTCGTTCTGGGCTGTTTTTAAAGCAGAAGTGAAAAGCGGCTCTGCGGTTCCTCTCTCTTGTTTCTGAGAAGAAGTGACTGTGCAACAGGAAGTGAAGCGGGAGGTGACACGAAACACACAGGAAGTGAAGTGAGGCTCGATCCGGCTCAGATCTAACCTGCAGCCCACGGTTCTGTCCCTGCAGAGGCTCAGACGCTCGAGGTCTAACGCTCAAAACTGAACTATTGAAGGTGTTTCAGTGGTTTCTCTGTGGGGGGGAGCAGCTTTTTGACTTTGCAGAAGTTTTACATCCAGAAAAAATGCTTAAAACACACTAACGGAGTCACTCTTTAAGTCACTGACATGTTCGAGACCCTCATGTTGAAGCTGCACCGCAGGTTCTGTTTTTTGCCTCCGACTCCTTAAAGCCCCACAGTGCTCTGTGTTGCTATGGCCTCTATTTATCTCCTATCTTCTGATCCATGAAAGAAAATAAGGGCCTCAGAGACGTGACCTCCACAATGCCCTTCATTAAAGCCTCTGCTCAGGCTTCTCATTCTTATGATCTGTATCTACACTGTTTCCCTGTTTGGTCCGTTCTACATATGAGAAGTTAGAGAGTGGATCAGGGAGCAGAGCCAGAACGCTACACGTTGGAAACTCAATCAGAAGAAACACAAACAAGTTAAAGCAGAAGTGTGACACCTGCAAACAGATGCAAAACAACAAAGAAGTTAAACAGATTGACAACTAAATGCAAAAAGACACAAAACAACTATTATTGTTGATGCAAAGCGAAAAGATGCTGTTTCCTTCAGTCTGTGACCAGGGGCCTTTTTCTCATGGTCTGTCCACGTTCACATCCACTAACCCGCTCTGCTCCGTCTGTAAACTCAGCCGCTTAAAGTCAAGCAGCTGCTCCTGCACACACACGTACACACAAACAAACACACACACACACACACACACACTCACTCCTCCATACCGTGGGAATAAGGATCATGATCGCTCTCCTCTTGTGTGATGTCCAGGAGATATTCTCTCTCCAACATGTAGTGAAGTCATGTCTCATTTAGGTGTGTGTGTGTGTGTGTGTGTGTGTGTGTGTGTGTGTGTGTGTGTGTGTGTGTGTGTGTGTGTGTGTGTGTGTGTGTGTGTGTGTGTGTGTGTGTGTGTGTGTGTGTGTGTGTGTGTGTGTGTGTGTGTGTGTGTGTGTGTGTGTGTGTGTGTGTGTGTGTGTGTGTGTGTGTGTGTGTGTGTGTGTGTGTGGCCTCTGGTGTTTGTTGCTGAACGACTTTCTGTCTCTCCTCTCTCCAGCCGCCTCTCATCCAGGCGATCTTCAGTGGAGACCCTGAGGAAATCCGAATGCTCATATACAAGTCTGAAGACATCAATGCTCTGGTGAGGAAAACGCAGAGGGGTCGGATCTGTCTTCAGTTCAGGGACGACGCTCTCAATGACTTTAAACCCACCTGAAGAGTTGCATTAATGCTTAAGACTTTAATAACTAAATATCTATATCATGAAAATACCTTTAACTCTGAAAAACATCTGATAATTAGGTGATCCAGCTGTCATTACTCAAAATGCAAAGTTACAAATAGAAAGTACAGATTCTGATCCAGGTCACAAGAAGCTTTTCTGCTCAAAATTCACTTGATTGAAACTCCAGCCTCCGCTTCCTGTGGCAGCCGGCCGGAGGAGGGACAAAGGTCAAGGGGCAAAGGTCAAGAGGCAAAGTTCAGAGTGTGTTTGTTTACATCAGCACATGTGGGTACAGATGTTTCTACAATGTCCACACATGGACTGGTCTTCTGTCCCGCTCGCCATCTCTCGTAATGTCCACTTGAGACGGGTGTAGTTGGAGAAGCTCGGCCCAGTCACATGGTTGGGGGGGGGGGGGGGGGAATCCCATTGAGCTTAAATCAACTAGAGTTTCCCGGATCCGGATCCAATGAGTAATTTCCTGATTAATAACTCATCCTTCCACCAGTTTCATGGTGTCAAGCCTCACTGATGCAAACAACCTGAAATCACTGCCTCCTCTGCTCGGCCTCTTGAACCCAAAGATTACTAACAGCTCTTTTTCTGTATGAACTTATGCAATCATATTTAACAGGATGATTAACACTTTATTTATAGAGAAACTTTCAACACAAAGTACAAAGTTCTGCACAACTGAACACAAATAAGTGTTGTTATATTTCTACTCCCTCATCTGTCCTAGAAAAAATACTTTGGTTATTTTACTCCATTTGTTTTTCAGACTGAAGCTAATTTTTAAAAAGTGATCAACTAATAAAATATCTGATTATTGGACATCAATATAAGAGATTTATTTTTATCCTGGGGGAAATTCACAAGGTTCCAACAGTATGTGAATGAATTAAAATGGCCTCTCCCTTAGCTGTACAACTATAAAGCGGTATCCTCTTATAAATATTAATAATTACATTCACATAAAGGATAATGATTCTTTATTCTCCCTCCCTCAGGACGCAGAGAAGCGCACGCCGCTCCACGCGGCGGCGTTCCTGGGCGATGCCGAGATCACCGAGCTCCTCATCCTCTCTGGTGAACTCTCCTCTTCACCTCCTCCATGCGCCTTTATCTTTTCACTTCTCGTTTCACTTACAGCCTGGAGATGGGATGTTATTTTAGAAGTATATATTCTTCCTGTTATGTTTTAAGATTCATATCGTATTAAACTCTACATTCCTGCAAATATTTGCCTGCTATTAATATGAATTATTGACCAACATCCCGTGATAAGACTTTCTAACTTCCCGTTCTTGTGGTTTTTAGCCCGAGACTATTTGTTTCCAGGGAGGAAAATAAACATTAACAACCAGAAACAGTTCCTAGTTTATTTATTCAGAGGCTGATAATCTCTTTTAACAGCAACAGCAACTAGTCTTTAGAGAAGTTAATAGTTAACGTGTTGGAGACGATTTTAAACCACGTTCACAAAACTCCCCCAACGTGTGATTTATCAAATTCTTATTATTAAATGGTTGTTTTTGCATCTTGCTCATCGCTGCACTTTCCTCTCTGCAGGAGCTCGGGTCAACGCCAAAGATAACATGTGGCTCACCCCCCTCCATCGCGCTGTGGCATCCCGGAGCGAAGTGAGCACACACACACACACACACACAGACACACACACACACACACACCTCCGCATTCCAATCCTAAAACCTCAACTCCTCCTTGCAGTGAGTGGGACACAGGTTTCATGGGGCTCGTGGATATTTACCTGTCAGTTTTCAGCCTCTCCCTTTCTGCTCTGTCACATTCCAAAGTTTTCTCTTTGTCATCTTCAAAGTCATACAAACAGGTAACACAACATGGCTGGAATAACTGAGTGATGGAGTGTTGAGGTGGTGTGTAGTTCGTTCACAGTGGGGGAAGTAATTGTGTTACCTTCCAAAGGCTGCGTCTGAAATGATTTATTCATTTGTTTGCATTAATGTGATAAAGGATAGGAGTCTTATAACCAAAGTAGTGTACAGACCAAATGTTACAGGCAAAACTGTCTCATATCTAATGGAAGTTTATTGATTTGAGGGGAATTACATAATGTTTAAATGTTAACAACCTTTCCAAATAAAATATCATAAACATGGAGGTATGTTGGAATTTGTGAGAAGGGGGCAGAGAGAGTATATAAATGTCCAGAGGGCGCTTCACCTTCAGGAGGCGTCATGTCGTCCATCTTTATTCCCACTGAGTCAAACCCCCTCTCTCTCTCTCTCGCTCTCTCTCTCTCTCCCCCCCCCCCCTCAGGAGGCCGTGCGAGTTCTGATCCGTCACTCGGCCGACGTCAACGCCCGGGACAAGAACTGGCAGACGCCGCTTCACGTCGCTGCGGCCAACAACGCGCTGCGCTGCGCCGAGGTCATCATCCCGCTGCTGAGCAGCGTCAACGTGTCGGACCGCGGGGGACGCACCGCCCTGCACCACGCTGCCCTCAATGGCCACACTGAGGTACTGCAGGGAAACAACCAGACGTGTTTGTCCTGCATCCTTTCTGCAGAGCAGTGTTCACTCTGCTGTGTGACGCCCACATGTATCAGTTAACACTTGGGTGTATTCCCAGTGCAATTATCATAACGACAATTATGATTTATGATTTGGTGTTACATAACTAGCTTTTGTGCTAACGCGGCAGGCTAGTTATCAATTTGATGCAATAGAAGCACAGGAAGTAAAATCCACAACCACAAGAACACATATCAGTGGTTCAACAAGTGGATAAAATACAGAAGGATGTACTTAGATATTATTCATAATAACAATGGATAAAGGAACAATGATAACCTGGCCTCCCAAGTTAATTTAGGAATATGCCTTCTGATAAAGTAGGTTTTAAGCTGAGATTTGAAAGAAGACACAAACAGCTTGTTTCCTCAGGCAGTGAACTCCAGAGCCTCGGGCCCTGAAGAGCCTCGTCTGGAGGTCACAGGCTGCACAGAGGCCAACAGGGCATCAAAAGACAGGAGATATATCCTGGGGCCAGACCATGAAGAGCTTTAAATGTCATCAATAATTAATAACACAAATGTAAGAGAGCCATTGTTAAAACGATAAAACAGGAGTGATGTGATCATTTCTCTTATTTCTAGTTATTAACCTCTTGTGTCGGGTTATTGGTTCTAACATTCATATGCTAAACCTGCGTTACTGGGGAAGTTCACCAGTGAACTGATGCGTCCCTCCTCTGTGGTTGTGGTTAGTGATGGGTTTGAAGGAAACACGTGGGTGCTCTTCATTCTGAAACACTCCTCGCAGCAGGCGGTATTCACGGATGTGCTGAATCTAAAATTAAGAATGAGAGGCGGCAGATTTCTGGAAATCTGAATGGACGCCTCCTCCTTTGCCTCCTGGGTGTTTATGCAACAGCTGAGCCGAGCCATGTGTTTACAGTGGCGTTATGTAAAGAGCATCAACCCACACAAACGTCCTCATGCATCGCACACGCTCGGCCCGCTGCTACAATCATTCAAACTCTCATATCTGTTGCTCTTCTCTCGTCAGATGGTGAACCTCCTCCTCGCCAAAGGAGCCAACATCAACGCCTTCGATAAGAAAGACGGCCGAGCGCTGCACTGGGCGGCGTTCATGGGTGAGACACACAAAGACGAGTTTGTTACAAGCGGCTCACGCACCCTGCTTTTATTTCCTGGAAGACGACCGATGCAGATGTGTCCCGGAAAAATGAATCAGTGGCTCATTGTTAGGCCCCGAAAACCCGAAGGAGCTCGAGAGAAGAAACGAGACAGAACACAGAAAGTGGTTCGACCCATATAGGACAAAACCAAAGTATAAAACAAAGACTATCTCGAGAATTATGTTTAAGATAAGATCAGAGGATCCTTTATTAGACCCACAAGGAAACATTTACAGTATTACAGCAGCAAGAGTCCAAACAACATCAGCAAGTTTTAAGCAACATGCAATATGTAGGTGTGAGGGATATATATATATATATATATATGTAGAAATATGCAATGTGAGAATATGTACAGTGAATGAATTACACATGAACTGTTGATATTGCACAGACAGATGAATATAGCTTAAAGTGTTCAGTAACTTTAGTAAATCGTAATTTTTGGAAAATGTTATTCTTCATTCAATAACAATAAATAAACAAAAATGATTGATACATAGATAAAAGTTCAAACTACATTCTGTCAATATGAATAAATTATATTAACATCTTGTTTTATCTGACAATTTATTGAAACAATCAGGAAACAATGAGCAATGATGATTATTATTAGTTTCAGCTTTAATGCATTTCTCTGGTGTCCTGAGATCATCCAGGAATATCAAGTGTCCTTAACAAAGTTCGGGGTTAAATATGCAAACACAGATTTTTAGTCTCTGTCAGTGACCTGTTCTCTGGTGCGCCCCCTGCAGGTCATCTGGATGTGGTGTGTCTGCTGGTGAGTCAGGGGGCAGAGATCAGCTGCAAGGACAAACGAGGATACACCCCCCTCCACACGGCGGCGTCCAGCGGACAGATCGCTGTGGTCAAACACCTGCTGAACCTGTCGGTGGAGGTCAGCACACACACACACACACACACACACACACACACACACACACACACACACACACACTTACACGTGCATACTTTTGTGTGAGGACACTTACACTTGTGTTTACGTACATTCCCGAGAAATTGTCCAAAACGTCTTCACTCTCCAGAACTCAAACTTGTTCCCAGTGAAGACAAACACTTATTTAAATTGGCACAGGCTCAAAGTTTAACAAACACAGAAGCACTTATTGTCCACACACTCACAATGTGGTGGACACACTCACAGACACACACAAAAATGCATAACACCACTGACTCGGACGTGTTTGCGTGTCTGTGACAACACGTCCTCTCTCCTCCTCCTCCTCCTCAGATAGACGAGTCCAACGCCTTCGGGAACACGGCGCTCCACGTGGCGTGCTTCAACGGTCAGGACGCCGTCGTGAGCGAGCTCATCGACTACGGCGCCAACGTCAGCCAGCCCAACAACAAGGGCTTCACGCCGCTGCACTTTGCCGCCGCCTCCACGCACGGGGCGCTCTGCCTGGAGTTCCTGGTCAACAACGGGGCCGACGTCAACGTGCAGGTGGGTCGATGGAGTTTTGTCTCCATCGCGATTTAATGATTTCCACAAGCACCAACCAGTTCTCCACATTTTAGATAAGTTTGTTTTATTGACATGAAATTACTTTTTTTTCGTAAAAACTGCCAAAACAATCAAATCAATGATAAAAGAATCGAACCATCTATTTCTAGAACCTTTAGATCTAACTTCTTTAATTCTGTTGAGTAGATTAACAACAATATCTTTTATAACGGTGTCAAATGAACGTAAAGAAGTTACTGTTATGTCACGTGTTTCCTCAAACTCGGACCTAAAGGTTGTGTGTTTCATTCCCTGGTCAGAGCCGCGATGGGAAGAGTCCTCTCCACATGACGGCGGTCCACGGACGCTTCACTCGCTCTCAGACGCTGATCCAGAACGGTGCGACCTCGTGGGGCAGCGGCTCTCAAACACACCTGAAGAGTGTTTCTCCCTGTTTGATTATGAACCTGATCTTTGTCCAGGTGGAGAGATCGACTGCGTGGACAAGGACGGAAACACCCCCCTCCACATCGCCGCCCGCTTCGGCCACGAACTCCTCATCAACACGCTCATCACCAGCGGAGCCGACTGCACCAGGTCCGGTTTGATTCACTCCTGGAAGATGTGATTTGAAACACTTCTATGAAACGATGTTCAGGGAGAGATTCTTCATCTTCTTCATCTTCTCCTCCTCCTCCTCCTCCTCCTCCTCCTCCTCCTCCTCCTCCGCAGGCGAGGAGTCCACGGGATGTTCCCTCTGCACCTGGCGGCTCTGAACGCTCACTCCGACTGCTGCCGCAAGCTGCTGTCCTCAGGTAACGCTCTGGAGCAGCAGGTAGATCAATGTCCTGAGCCTCAGCTGCCAGTTTATTAGGGACACCTGGTGACAACTCTATCTCCAGGAAGGGTCCGAGGTGTTGATTTAACTAGACGGTTATTCAATAAGGTGAATTATATTATATTGATCTTGATCCTTCAAACTGTAAATAACTGTTATCAACTCTCTCCTGCTCTACATGATCAGGTTTAATCCATCACATCTCATATCTGACAGTTTCAAGTTACTTTTCTCATCCTAAAGGTTTTTTTTGTGTTTTATGTTAAAACTTTAATTTCAGGCACAAACTTTACGTGAAGACTAAAAAACTTTAAACTGACACAATTCTCTGTGTTTGGATGTTAAAGTTTTCTCAGATATAAAGTGTGTTCTTGTTTTATTATATATTTAAACTCACCACCACGTGTCATGTGGAATAAAAGCTCAAAGCAGATTCAATAAAACTGCTGGGACTCATTTGGTCTCTCACATGAACTAATATAAAACTGTGGGTTTCTTATTAAATATTCAGACTTGATGAATCAGCAGTTTTCACCATGTGGATGTTGACCTGGATATTCCAGTTTCTTATAATCTGGTGTTCACGTGTAGTTTTCAGTCTTGAGCCTGTTTGTGGTGAATTCACAGATTCAAGTCTAATTCAAGTCACAATGTTTCAGTAACAGACGAGGCCTCGTTAAGCCTAATTATCGCTGCTCGGGCCAAATAGATAATTAAAACCATTACTCCCAATTCCTTTATCTTAAAAAACAGAAGTTTGAGGGTTATCACTATAATGGGATTAAAAAAATCATCTGGTATGATGAAGATGAACATTATGGCACATTTGTATTTTCTGGAGAAACATTTTTTAACCTCTCAAAAGTTCCCATAGAAGAAGCTGTTGTTTGTCTCTCCTCCCTCCCTCCGCCCTCCCTGCGCCCCCCCCCAGGTTGGAGGTTTATCATGATGTGTAACGACTCGTTCCTCTCTGCAGGTTTCCAGATCGACACCCCCGACACGCTGGGGAGGACCTGCCTGCACGCTGCGGCCGCCGGAGGGTGAGAACCATTCATCACTTCAACGACCTGTGTGAAAACATAACCTCCTTGGTGGAGTATATATAAAATATATAATAAACAGTAACTGTGGTGGATCTTTCTAATTGTTCTATAGTCTGAAGGATCTGTGTGTGTTTGTGTGTTTGTGTGTTTGTGTGTGTGCAGTAACGTGGAGTGTGTGAAGCTGCTCCTGAGCAGTGGAGGAGATCACAACAGGAGAGACACGTGTGGAAGGTAAAAGAAAACATGTTCCAGTTGAAACTGTTCCTCATCAAAGTGTCGGTGTTCAGGTGATTTGTTTATTACTGGATTATTTCTTCATTTATACTGTTCATCTGGAACTCGTCATGTGACACACTGATGAGCGGCTGCTGATCTATTAACAGATAACACAAGTATAATTATATAAAATATATCCTCATTGTTTTAGTTAGAATGTTCTAATATGTTATAAAAATGAAATGTTCACATGCTGCTTCTGAATGTGAAATTGCAGAACTTAAGTATAACTTTAAATGAAAATTAATTTGATTCGAGGATAAACACAAGTTACATTCAAAGTGAAATTGATGTTTGTACTGTTCTTGAGCGGACGAGTTGACCCTGACTCCCTCTGCTCCTCCTCAGGACTCCTCTTCACTACGCCGCCGCCAGTCGTCACTACCAGTGTCTGGAGACGCTGGTGGCGTGTGGCACCGCCATTAACGTCACCGACCAGTGGGGGCGCTCTGCCCTGCACTACGCTGCGGCCTCGGACCTGGACAGGAGGTGAGAAGAGGAAGAACTCACTCACTGACCATAGACGGTGACTGTTACTACACATCACACCTCACTGTCTCCCCCCCCCCCCCCCCCACTACCCTCTGTTCCACAGGCGTCGTGTGAATCTGGAGCCGGAGAGTGACGGAGTTCAGGCGGAGAGAGAGAAAGAGGCCGGACTGTGAGTTCACACTGAAGGAAACATGCAAGATAAAAAGAAACACAAAGAGAAAGAGAAACACAAAGACAAAAAGAAACACAAAGAGAAAGAGAAACACAAAGAGAAAGAGAAACACAAAGAGAAAAAGAAACACAAAGAGAAAAAAGAAACATGCGTCCAAACTGTAGAAAACACCAACGACAGCTGATTCAGACAGAACACAGGACAAGTGTATTTATACCTAATTTAATCCCTTGTCATATATCTGTAAACAGAAATACATACTACGTGTGTGTATTCAATGTGCTTCAATAGATACTAGAAAACAATACAAAGAACAACACAGAAATGAGTTCTAAACGCAATAAAAAAAGAGACAAACACACAAATCACCTGAATATCAGTTTAAACACGTTCAGTCGATCTTTGGTTTTATCGTCTCATAAACTCGATCCCCACTCGTCTGAAACTGATCAGACATGAGAGAGCGAGCGGAGAGACGTGTTTAATTCATCATGTGAGCTGCCGGCTCTCGAGTCTCCATCTTGTTCACGGAGACTCGTTTGTGTTGCAGATGTTTGGAGTTCCTGCTGCAGAGCGGAGCCACGGCCTCGCTCAGGGACAAGCAGGGCTACAGCTCGGTCCACTACGCCGCCGCCTACGGACACAGGCACGGCCTGGAACTGGTCAGTCCTCTCACTCGGGCCACATGGAGGCAATATGTGTGTTTTTAATATGTGAAATATATTTGTGTTGTTGTGACTTCAGGCGATTCGCTGCATCTGCCCTGGAAACACATTCCAGGGCCTCGTGTCCGGAATCATCTTCACGCTGAAATGAGACTAGAATCATTTTCACAAAGCGTCTTAATGTTTAAAGCTGTTTATAAATACTAAAAAATAAGAAAATCAAACTTTCCTGTTGTGACCTGCAGCTGCTGGACCGAGACGACAGTCGCCATGATGACCCCGAGTCTCCGAGTGCCAGGAGCCCGCTGCACCTCGCTGTGAGTCTCAGTTCCAACAACATCAACATCTTCTTGACTTGAATCAGGTTTTTCCTAATTTGTGAGAAAACAGATCAATATTCAACCAGAAATGATTTTACTTCAAAGTTAGATTCTTTTCTTTGGGAGCTTTAGATGTTTAAGATCAGATTTCTCAGACTGAAGCTTCATGTTCTTCATCATTCTCCCTCTGAGCAATATAAGATGTATTTCTTTAACATTAAGGCTAAAACAGGAAGTTTCCCTAAGAGGCGATCAAACTAAAAGTATAAATCAGATACCATAGCCCACGTGTGTCTGGCTGGTTGGTGTCCTGGGACTCCCTGATGAGAGTTGAAGTCTCTGTGTCTTCCTGCAGTCGTACCACGGCCACGCTCAGGCCCTGGAGGTGCTGCTGCAGGGGGAGCGGGAGGTGGACCAGGGGGACGAGCTGGGGAGGACCCCCCTGGCCCTGGCCGCCCTCCGGGGCCACACTGACTGCGTCCACACCCTCCTCAGCCAGGGGGCGTCACCGCGCACCACAGACACGCAGCACGGACGCACCCCCGTCCACCTGGCAGGTGCGTTCAGCTTCCTGTTTCTGTGTTTGAATCAAATTCTTCTGTTTAATGATAAGAAACTTTTGAAACTGGATTTAAAAGACACTTTGTGATTATGTGTAAGATCTGGTTCTTTATAATCTTTTGTTTGATGACGTTTTCTCTGACAATTAATAACGTATTTGTTTGTGCCTCTCGCTCTGTTGCACCCTCTCTCTCTCACTGCAGTGATGAACGGTCACACGTCGTGTGTGCGCCTCCTGCTGGACGAATCGGACTGTGCAGAGCTCGTGGACGCTGCTGACGCTCTGGGACAGTGAGTGATCGTCGCTCTGTCTCATATCCTCCTGTTTCCTTTTCTCAAACACACTAACCTGCTGGTCCCCGTCTGCAGGACTCCTCTGATGCTGGCGGTGGCCGGAGGTCACGTGGACGCCATGTCGCTGCTGCTGGAGAGGGAGGCGAGCGTCAACCTGGCAGATAACCACGGCCTCACCGCGCTGCACCTCGGGGTGAGTTCCTCTGTCCCGACAGGAGAGCGTGAGTAACGATGGACCAGCTGATGGAGATGATTTGACGTCATGTCGTCCATCTTTATTCAGTCTGTGACGTGAACCAGTAGCTTCACGGAAGTTTGGGAAAGAGAAGCAAAGTAAAACCAGATGATTTCTACCAGGACAATTTATTTTCAAGGTTTTAAAGTTTGTGCGAACTTAAAAATGCAGTAAATTAAATAACGTTGTGTTTATCTTGTTGACTGATGCGCTGGCGTTGTGTGCAGCTGCTGTGTGGTCAGGAGGAGTGCATCCAGTGTCTGCTGGAGCAGGAAGCCTCGGTTCTGCTCGGCGACTCTCGCGGTCGCACGCCCATCCACCTCGCCGCCGCCCGGGGCCACGCCTCCTGGCTGAGCGAGCTGCTGAGCATCGCCTGCTCCGAGCCGCCGGCCCTGCCGCCGCTGAGGGACCACAGCGGATACACGCCGCTGCACTGGGCCTGCTACTACGGTCAGTGTCCACACACACACACACACACACACACACGCACACACAGTGTTGTGTGACTCTTTACTACACACGTGTGTTTTGTGTGTGCAGGTCAGGAGGGGTGTGTCGAGGTCCTGCTGGAGCAGAAAGGTTGTCGCTGTATCGATGGAAACCCGTTCACGCCGCTGCACTGCGCTGTGTGAGTCACACGTTGAGAAATCAACACAACTTTATTAGTGTCGTTCCTGTTTGACACCAGTCAGTGAACTTCCTGTGTTCACGTCTTCAGGGCCAACGACCACGAGCCGTGTGCGTCTCTGCTGCTGGAGGCCATGGGCTCCGACATCGCCAGCTGCAAGGACGCCAAGGACAGGTGAGTCCTGTGTGTGTCTGTGTGTGTGCATGTGTGTGTGCGTCTGTGTGTTGATCATCACTACCTCCACCTTCCTCCCTCACTCCTCCCTCTCTCCTGCAGGACTCCTCTTCACGCTGCCGCCTTCACGGGTCACGTGGAATGTGTCCAGCTGCTGCTCTCACACGATGTGACCGTCGATGACGTGGACCAATCGGGTCGCACGGCTCTGATGATGGCGGCTGAGAAGGGCAAAGTCGGGGTCCTCGGTACAGACACGTTGTTTTCTATTGGCTGATTCATTCTCCTCCTTCAGCTCCAGTATCAAGCAGCTCGTGTGTTTTCTGTCTCCAGACGTTCTGTTGACCGGCGCCGGCGCCAAGATCAGCGCCACGGACAAAGATGGCAACACGGCGCTGCACCTGTCCTGCAGTAATGTAAGTGTCCACAAGGGGGCGTTGATCTCATCCAGACTGAGTTTCTCCAACATGTGGGTTTAATCACCGATAACATCCTAAATGAATCATAAAAACTGACTTGAGCCTCCAGGAAACTGATGAATGACAGTTTTAGAATGAGGAAGAAACACTTGTTTAAAGCTGCAGATCGGACTCTTCCTCGCCTCCAGAGCTCGTCCTGACTCCTCGTCTTCTCTCCACAGGGAAAGGAGGACTGTGTGATGTTGATCCTGGAGAAGCTGACGGACACTTCGCTGATCAGCGCCACAAACGCAGCGCTGCAGACGTGAGTGTCCAGATCCTCCGGCCCTGAGGAAACCAGTTGTGTGGTCTCAGAGGAGCCGTGTGGAGAAGGAGAGATTTGTCCTGATGTCGTTTCTCTTTATGTTCAAACCCGTTTCCCTTGTTACCCACAGTCCTTTGCACCTGGCGGCGCGCAGCGGCCTGAAGCAGGCGGTGCAGGAGCTTCTGTCCCGAGGAGCCAGCGTTCAGACGGTGGATGAGAACGGTAGGACGACGCCGCTCGGCTCTGATGCTCACGACTCTCTGCTCGTCGCTGTGCGGTCGGCCTGAACTCAGCTTCTCTGAGGAAACGCTCTGTTTCTGTTTCACTCTGTAGAACCAGAGGGTTCCCACTGGTCATGGAGGTCAGAGGATTTACAATCTGCGTCGGAACATTTTATCTGAGAGGAAAAGAGGAGGAGACGAGAGATGGAGAACGACAGAGTATTATTCATATTGATGATTCATTTATTATATTAAAGGAATAATTTAATTTAATGAGAAGAAGTCGACTGATCTTCTGATATTCTCTCTCTAAAACGACAAGTAACCTCAAATGAATTATTTATTCTTGTAACATTACGACTTTATTCTCCTAATTATGTTAACACAATAGATTAAATCCATTTAAACCTTTTTGAAATTCAGAATCTAATAATTAGTCTTTAGTTCTGACTGAGCTGTGATGATGTGGGAATCCTGATGATCTGGATCTGTGCTGCTTGTTCGCTCGTCCTGTGTCTTCAGAAACTTTAAAGTCCAACTGAAATGTATTATTTTCTTATTTTGGGTAAAAACTCAGAGTAGTTTAAATCAGAGACATTCTGCAGCTTCTCTCGTGATAATGAAACAAACACTGAGCTGAACACATCTGTAAACATCTGTGAGAATCAGCTGATCCTCTTTTCTCTAACGTCTCTGAAACACTCGACTCTTCTTCTGTCTTCATGATGATATTAAAAACAATCCGTCCTTCTTATAAATATAGATTTGAAATCCACATGACAGTATTTCAGTTTTCAGAGGGTTGTGTGTTTGTGTAGAGGAGATTTCAGTTGGACTTTATCAGAACGTGTTTGTTTCCCGTCCCGACGTCAGCTGGCTGGACTCTAATGGAATGCTGCTCCGTCCCTTTGTCTCCTGCTCCTGCTTCGCCTCCCTGCTTCCTCCTCGTCCACGTCTCCTCCTCCTCCTCCCCCCCTCCCTCCCTCCCTCCCTCCCTCTCTCTGTCTCTCTACCTCAGGTCTGACCCCCGCTCTGGCTTGTGCTCCGAGCAGAGAGGTGGCTGATTGCCTGGCTCTCATTCTGGCTACCATGATGCCTTTCTGCTCCCCTTGCAGCTCCGGGGCCCCGTCCCCAGGCGTCCTGCTGAGGCACCTGCCCCCCCCGGCAGGAAAGGGCCCCGGCCCGGCCCCGGGGCCTCGGGCCCCTCGGAGCCCCAGGAACCCCTCCAGACCCTCAAGTGAGGGAACCACAGAGAACGACTCGGAGGACTCGGAAACCTTCTGACCCCCCCCCCACCCCCCCGACGCTTCCTGTGGAGACTTGGTGACCGAAGAAGACACGGAGCAAAATGTCCAATATTAAACCAAGAAATAATCACATGGATACTGACAGAAATTATGAAAATGAATTAAACTCGACTTAATTAAAATAACTTCCATTTTTAACAAATTATAAAAACAATATGTTGTGTCGCTTACTTCATATGTTTTAATACTGATGCTAGTTTTTTAAATATTAAATTAAATATTTCTGTTTATTCAACATTCAAGCCTGTAATGGACATTTCAAATAAGCCACGGAATCTTAAATCATTTAATTATTATTACTGATGCATCAATGAATCAAATAATCAAACTTAACAAATTGAATAATGTGCAGTTAATTCATGTGATTACTTCTCGTATTGATTTAATATTGAAAGATTGAGACGAAGGTCAGCGTCGGACTCTTCTTCTCTTTTTATGGATCATGAACAGAATCTTCTTCAGGTCAAACGTTTTTTTATTTGTGCCCTTTTTCCAAAAAAGACAAATTTATATTAAAAAAAAAATCAGATGGGAGCGGAGTGAGGAACCAGCAGCTGAAGAGGGCTGGGATCTGGACTGGGATCTGGACCTGCACTGGTCTGCATGCTGGTGTTCTCCCAACGCGCTTCGTTCCTTCTCCTCACTGGTGCTTCAATCCAAACCGACCTCGGTACTCAGTCTCTGATTGGCTCAGAGCCGCGGAGACGCGCTTTGTCTTAGAAAAATGAAAAAGTCAAGAAAAAAGCCATTTTTAAAACTGTTTGTACAAAACGAAGTAGATCGTTAGAAACGTTCAGTGTAACTTTGACCTTTTTATGAGTTCAGCAGATATCTGACTTCCACTCACGAGAAGCTTCGTGAGCAGCAGAGCTCGACTTGAACTCTTTTAACGACTGAAGCACAAAGTAGGATTTTACTGTTTGACTGTGACGAGCTGGAGTGAGACGCTCACCACTTCAGGAAAGAGGAAAACATCCCAGTTCCTTCATCACATCCCAGTTCCTTCATCACGTCCCAGTTCCTTCATCAGGTCTTTTCCACACGTCTGTGACTTCAGACTGAAAATATCTCAACTATTAAGAAGGATTGTGATGTTGAGACACTCGAGGTCCACGGAGGAGGAAACTTCACTCATCTTAATTACAGTCCATGAGATCTACACTCAAAACCAGTGGAATTCATTTCTCTGTTGATAACTGATGAATCATTTCATCTTCTTCTTTTCAATCATTTACAGTTTCCAGATTCAGGATTTCATGTTTTATTTGTCACATTCGATCTTTAATCTTTATGAGCCTCGGAACAAAAGTCAAATTTAAACAAATCTTAAAAATCATGACCGGACTGTGGGAAACGATATGAGATCAAATTACAGTCGGTTCTTGGTTTTGAATTCATGTTAATTTGTGATCAACGTTTTGTGAAACTCACGTGAACGAGTGAAACGTCTGGTAAACGTCTCCCTCTCTGTTTGACGTGGAAATTACAGGGAGGCAGATTTTGTATGGACTGAAAATCCTCGACTTCTGAATCATTCTGTTTATCGTGGGTTATGAACGATGTACTGGGAGAACTGGGATGTTTCCCCTCTGATGGACACAGGGTCCGTGCAGACGTGACGGACGGATGAGTTTATGCATTTTATCGTGTGGCCTGACAAGAGGCCTCGTGCACTGTCCCGTCTCCATGTTTGTCCCCGACCCGTCATGCACACGTCTGTCCAGCAGGGGAGCCGGCGCCCGGGCAGCGTGAACTGTCCCCAGCACAAAACCCTGATTGTTCACGAGACCAAACTCAAGTTCATTGTTGTTATTTATGATCAAGTCCAACATGATGGTACAAATGCTGCCAGCACTTAAATGTAGAATAACACAGGGCCTTGACCCCCCCCCCCCCCTCACCACCCCCCCACCCTGTCCACCAGCTACGTGCCATCGTCTCCAACGTGTCCAGTGCCTTGATGTCCATCACGGTTTCTTTTACCACGTGTGTTACTCGATTGTCACGTTCACCAAAAGTCCAAAATAATGAATTGAGCTAAAATAAGAAAGAAATTAACAGATTCAGTGAAATCTGTTTTCAGTTTGTTCTCCGGAGTCGAGAGGACATTGTTGTTTAAGATCTTTATATTTCGTACTTCTGGTGAAACAGTTTTTGGTGATCTGAGCGGTGAGGATTGAGGAGTTTGTTCCTTTAACGCTGATGATTTTCTGAATTTATCTTAATCTCAACAAATCCCCACGAGAACAGACGTCACAAACCGATTTGTTCTCTAATGACAAACATCGTAAAATCTCACAAATCAGTAATTTAAGGCTTTGAAACATTCCCCACACAGATTGGGACTTATGGTTTGTTTTGAGCTGCAGATTAATGCACACCAGAGATTTGAAGGATTTGTTGACGATAAGAAAAACAGGAAACTTCTCCAGCCTCATTCTTTTCAGTCGGTCGAGTGTGTTTGTGTTAATTTAGGTACTGATATGAAATTAAACCCTTTTGTACATAATGTCGACGTGAAGCTTTGTATGAAAAACACGAGCACAGAGTGACGTCTGCATCCGGAGCGGCTGAATACGAACAGTGTTTTTTAATTTGAGTTATTAAACGATGTGTGTGAATATTAACAAGTTTATTTTGAAGTCGCTGCAGTGAAACGACTCTGACGTCTGATGGACGCATGTTGAGAAGCTCAGTGTCTCTCTGCTCACTGTCCCTGCTGAGACTGAATCTGTCTGCCAGTATTATTATTAATTATTAATTATTAATGAGCTTCACCAGTCCGGACAATCGTCACGTCTCTGAAGAGTTTCTTTCCAGTTCCTGATGCAGTACGACATGTTGAGGGCTGTTTGACACCTTGTTTTATATAAACTGTTCGATTCTACAAATCTTTTCTGTCCATGTTCTTCTTTTGCTTTTCACTGAATCGTACGAGTCATTAAATCCTCATCAGAAATCAGAGTTTTATTTCTACTGAGGCTGATGTTCTCATTATAAGTTCAGTTTTTCATTATTCACTCTTTTAACAACAAATAAACAAGGGGGGGGGAGGTCCACAGCTTCTAATAAAAGGAAGGAGACTCATCAAGTTGGTTTTTAAAGTCCAATCACTGATCAAACAGTTTTTCTGCCACAAATTCAAATTTCTTGATTTTAAATTATTTAATTATCTATCGAAGCTGCAGCAGACAAGTTTTTACTTGTTTTATAATTTGATCAATTTCAATAGTTTCCAAGAAACTAAGGTCAAAAGGATAAAGGAAAAAAAAAGACGATTTGTCAAATTCACAATGAAATGTTTTTTTAACCTCAAGTGATTAAAGTAAGTAAAATAATTGTTTTTAAAGTCAAACAAACCAAAAATATTTATTTAATTGCCATTTAGAAAAAATGTTTTTCATTTCGACTCAGTTTTGATCGTGTTCAGCAGAACAAACAATTTGAATATTGATGAATAGTTTCATGTTTTGTGATCCGTTGTTTTGGTAAATAAAACAAAATCAGAAAATAATGAAAAAAGTCAAAAAATGACAAAGTATCAAAACCAAGAGATTTTTAATTTTACACTAAAAGAAAAATAACATTTGGAGATTTGATCAGAACCAAGCTCTCGTCACACAGTCACATCCAAACATCCGATCAAAACTAAAAACTGCATCATAACTGATCACTAAAATAAACAGGACATCTTCAGTGTTAATATTTTATAGTCACATCATCTCTGTACAATTACAAACTTTAAATTACATGAGTGAGTTTGTTTTTTAAACTTAAACCAC
This sequence comes from Platichthys flesus, assembly GCF_949316205.1. NCBI lineage: Eukaryota > Metazoa > Chordata > Actinopteri > Pleuronectiformes > Pleuronectidae > Platichthys > Platichthys flesus. The sequence continues at coordinate 1,979,779 of NC_084957.1, forward strand.
AGGACCGAACGTTTTCAGCTGAAACAGTTAAATTAGAGTCCGATGATTCCAGAATTCGTCCCTGGTTTTAAAATCCGATTTAAATCGCCGTCATGCCGCGGCTGCAGAGCGGTTCTGCTCCTGTGGAATGATTCTGAGTTCTGGTCCAGTCCCGTTTGCTTCCGGGTTCTTCTCCGTCTTTCTTGCGTTACTTGTTCCTCGAGTGTTGTGCGTGGAGAGTGTGAGCGGGAGCAGCTGAGTGTGTGTGTTTGTGTTTCTGGACGCTCACGGTCCGCTCAGCAGTTGGCGCCCAGTCCGGTCCAGTGGTCCGGAACCATCAGGAAGTATTTGTCCATGGCTTCGCAGAACCGAGCTCGATAAAGCTCCGGAGACACGACGGTCGGCAGCTTCCCTGCAGACGCACACGGACGTTAGAGACAGAGCGAGGGACGCTTACACTCTAAAGCACCAACGTTACATATACAATGGATTCATAAACAGGAAGTGGAGCTGACCTTGACCTCCCAGGATTCCAGTGGATTTGACGACCATTTCCAGTCTCTTGTCCCAAGTGAACGTCCGGATGTAATCTGCAGGAAAAATAAAATCACAGACTTAATTCCAGTTTCTGCGATTTCTGACCGATGAAGACAAAACCAGGTCGAGTGTAAATCAACCACGTGATGCTAACGTGTCAGTCACCTATGATCCCGACCACCAGCTGATCCGTAGCATCGTCCCGCCCCACCAGCAGGGAGTAGTCGATGATGAGGTGGCTGGACAGGAAGTAGGCGTCGCTGTGGATGGCGGCGCGCAGGATGGCCTTGCAGTGCGAGCGGATGTACAGCGGGTTGTCGTGGATCAGCTTCAGCAGGTTCTCGTCCAGCAGAACCACTTCGCAGCTCTCCTTCCCCGAGTCCGTCTTCACGTTCCGGTTCCTCAGCGACCCCTTGAGGTCAAACACCTGCAGGGGGGGGGAGGAGACAGGAAGTTGGGAAGAAAATCTAACTTTACTTTACAAAACAGCAAAATGTAAAAGAAAAGAGAGAAGAAGAACTTTTCCAAGCTGATCGAGATTGAGGAAGATTCAGGATGTGATGCTTTTAAAGGTATTATTAATAAATAAACTGATTTTAACCCTGAAGATTGTGAATGTTGGAAGTTTAACTGGTAAAAGAAACTTGATTCTATAGAATCTCCACAGATTGTGTTCCTCAGACTCTCGGCACGGAGGATCTCACCTGAGCCATCTTGCGTCCATAGAAGAGATTCTCCATCACCAGCAGGTCCAGTTTCTTCTCCGTGTTGTTCTGGGAGTTCTTGTAACCAATTCGATAAACTCCCAGGATCTTAGCCAGCGCGGTCGGCCGCTGCGGAGCCAGAAGAGATAAAGGTTTAGTTCTGGGGAGTGGCAGTGAACTCCAGACTATGAGGATGTGAGGGGTAAAGAACCTTCTGCTGCACAGCTCCGGTGATGTAGGTGAAGTAGTTTGGAGCAAAGTCCAGGAAGGACTGAACCTCCAGTCGGGGCATCTGCTTCAGGATGAACCGGTCGTCTGACGGACACAGACCAGGACAACACTCAACTTTTAAACTCACATGAAACTTTCATCTACAACACATGAGGTCAAAAGTTCTGTCTCCAAACAGCAGGCAGAGGATTCTCAGATATTCAACCAACAACAATATTAAACAGAGAAAAGAGGAAAATATGAATGATTACAAGTTTGGAAACAGTAAATCTGCAAATCAGTTAACTGGAAAAAATATTTATAACTTGAATCTTATCTGTTAAACTTGAGGTCCGACCTCTGATGTTAACCGACCTTCTGTGGCGTAGAACACGGCTCCAGACTTGCCCCCCCGAGCCTGCCAGTTGACGCAGTGAGACAGCGAGCGGACGAAGTCCTCCTCGGCGCTCTCCATGATCTCCTCACGCATCTTGTGAAACTCCTCGGCGTAGTAGATCCGGCAGTAGAACCTGGCGTTGGCGTCAGAGAACTCTGAAGGTTCAGCCACAGACGAGAGGTTAGAAGAACTCAGGAAACAACTGTTTGACCATGTTAAATTCTCCTTGTTTGTTCATCTCGATGAAGCTTCACTTGGTTTAGATCATTTTCAATGATTTCATCACAAAGACGAAGAAGAAGAAACACTCACGCAGTTCAATGTGTGGATTCAGAGTCTGTTTCTTCTGTTTGTCGCTCAGATCTGCTTCTTCTGTGAGAAACAACATTAACTGATCGGCTGCAGCATTCAAACGGAGGCTGTGAGTTTCTATTGGATCAGAACTCACTGAGCGGGTCTGCGTCCGTGCTGCTGCGGCTCTGCAGGGACGAGGCCGACTCGCTGCCGGGCCGAGCCGGGCTGCTCCTCACCCGACTCTCCGCACTGAGGCAGAGGAACTCATTCTTACATCACAGACATCACAACAGATCGAGGTAACACAACTGGGACTCGACTGTTCTATGATCACAACATGTCCTCAGTTTAAGAAACGATTCCACTGGTGCTGAGCTGACTTCTGTTCTTTCAAACTTCCCAGAGAACAAAGTCTTCAAATCTCAGAATCGTCCGATCACAGCAGTTTACACATCATCTGAGTTTCATGCTCTCGTCTGGTGAACTTCCCGTGACGCCCGTTTACCTCACGACCTGCGGAGCCTCCTCTCCTCCTGCGTTCGACACCTTGGACAGATCCTCCAGAGCCGTCTTGTATTCCTTACAGCTGGAACAACAGACGACACAATAACATGAGAACGTTCACAGTTTGAAATTTAAACCAAATCGTCTTCATCTCAAATCTGTGGTCGGACTAAATGTGGCTCGTTGTGTGAGAAGGTGAATCTAGAAGTGTGAGGTGAATGGAGAACATGGAGGAGGGCGGAGTCACCTGAGGGCGAAGGCGATGATGGAGCTCGGCTCCTTCTCACACACGGCGATGGGAACCCGCTCGTGCTCGTACATCAGGTAGTGTTTGTCCGGCTCGCTGTGGACAGAGGTCACATGACAGTCCAGACACACACTGGTTCACACGTGTTGATACTGCTTGATATTTAAAAGCCGTTCTCACAATGGGATGGGGATGGGGTTGTAGCTGTTGCCAGGCAGGAAGTTGGCGAGGATGGCCTTCATGGTGGACTTCTCCTTCACCTGGCTGTCGGTGGAGCCCACCAGGTGTCCGTCGAACACGTCTGAAAACCAGCAGAGACACAGATCATCAGACCAGAGCTGTGGCGTCCACTGGGAGAGACGGTTCCTGTGAATCGGAGCTTCCACCTTCTGGGAGGCTGACCGAGTCCTGCTCCGTGAAGGAGGGGCCGGGCGTGAGGGGCTCGGCTCCGGGGTCTCCCGGGGACGGCAGCAGGGAGGAGGTGGAGGCAGAGGGCATGGCGCTGAGGAGGCGGTCCTCTGAGCGGGAGAACAAACCACAGTCAGGATCAACACCAGCCCAGTTCCAACATGGACCCAGGATCAGATTCGACCTCACCTTTATCCCCGTTCTGAACCACGGGAGACGGGTTTCGAGGGGACGACTCCAGGGCGCTCTGAGGAAAACAACAACAACAACAACAATAAATATCAGTAAACTACATTAAACCTGAATTCTATCCACAGCAGATCCATTTGAGTGTGGCGCTCTGGCAGGATGGCGTTCCTCTAATCCTCCACCGTCGTAACTGATCTGTGGTCACACGGTATCTTTAAGGAAACACCTCGGCCCCGCCCAGCGAACCCAGTGGCTGCTGGGTACTGACCTTGCTGTCGTCAGCGGCCGTCTGTCTGTGCCTTCCCGGGCTCGGGGGGACGGACAGACGCTTCCTGCCTTTTTCCTGCTGGAACAAGTCCTGCAGCCTGAAAGGGACAAAGTTGTGATATTTGTTTTTCAAGCCCTTGAGACACGAGATTCTGGAAACACAGCCGGAGCCGGTTCAGGTTCAAACTCCACGGTTGAGTTCAGTCTGGACGAACAGAATCTCAAACAGTAACGTCCACGTGTTCCCTTCCTGCTGAGGCCAATTCCTTATTCCACGATCCTGTACAACCCTCATATCCTCAAATGAAGGTTCTTGTAAGTGTGGATGCTGACCTGGTGTTCCAGGACTGAAGCATCTCACACAGACCCTGTTTCTTCATCACCAGCGACTCCAGAACCGCCTGAAGCTGCTGAGGAGAGTCCACGCCACAGACCTGCAGGCGGGCTTGAAGCTTCTCGATCCAGCTGCGCAGCTCCGCCTCCTCCATCTGCGCACACACACACACCAGTGAGACAACACACACCCAGAGGTGAGGACGTACCGTCAGACCACAGGAGAGTCTGGACCGGCTCGCCATTAGAAAAGGTTCGAGTCCCGTCATGACCTCTCGTGCTACGAGGGAGAACCTACGTCCTTCTGAGCGAAGAGGTCCTCCATCTTCTCCTCTCGCGTCTTACTGAAGGTGTCGGTCTTGAGGGACGTGAGCCGGTCATCGATGGCCAAGTACACCTGAGTCACTCTGAAGGGGGACAAGGGGGACGAGCGGGTGGGACATGAAACTCAAGATAAACTCTTCTCTGTCGTCTTTCCTCTAGAATCACACTTCATAATTAAATCTCTTCACGCTGCTGATGTTAAACCAGGTTCTACTGGTCAAGCTGGTTTATTATTGGTCTTGTTTGCTGGATCATTTACTTTAAGGAGAAGTCCTTCAGGTCCTGCTGCAGGCTGCCTTTGGACGGCCCCAGGTTCCTGATGGTGATCTTGGGACGAGGAAGACAAATCTCCAGCAGCCTCACTGAAGTGTAGCTGAGAGGGAAACAGGAAACACGGGTTGGTATTTTGGTTATTGCTATTTGAAACTTACTGTAGACTCTTCTTTCTCCATTTGTTTCATGTGTGGAGTCATTTAGCTTTATATTTAAATACCAGCGACCACAGTGTGGGAGATTAAAATAAAGCTTAAAATAAAAAACGACTAATTCCTGGTGATTTTAACCGGAACCAAACAATCAATCTTATTTTCTCTGTGTCTGTTCATATCCAACTTTCTGCCCCGAACCAGAGCTCGAGACATTTCCTCTGACCGACCTGAAGGACGCCACCATCTGGTTGTAGGAGAAGTACTGGTGGTAATCTTTGTGCATGGAGTGTCCACACGGCTCGGCATTAGCTCGCCTGGTGTACTGGTGCCCGTAGAAGCGAAGCTCCAGGTATTTGGCAAAAGACATCGACCACGAGTCGTTGGACAGAGGCACGACCGGAGTCACCTGAGAGAGGAGGAGACAATTCACAGTTTAGACTCGTCTTATTACTATAACGTATTTACGTTCATGTCCCCGGGGGCGGTTCCTGACCTGTTTGCAGATGCGGCACCAGGAGTAGTTGAGGATCGTGTGTTGGTAGCCGGGCACGGGGGAGTCCAGCTCCTTCAGCACGATCTGCACGCAGCCGCTGCCGTGCACGAACCGGCGGATGTGGTGCACCATGGGAGTCTCACAGTACATACTGGGGCACTGGTAAGACGGCCTGGGAAACACATTGGAATCTCACATTATAGAATTATGTTTTAAAAAACAAACTGATCTTAAAGTGCACTTCTATCTGAGTCTTACCTGAAACAATATCGCTCCAGGAAAATCCCCAGAGAGAGGTCGTTCTTACCGTAGAACTCCATGGTGACGATCCTGTGGAAAATAACATCAGTGACTCGTTGAAAACAAGATGGAGATTGTTCACTGGGGCTCAGAGCGTTTACCAGGGGCTGACGCAGGGGTTGGGCGAGTTGTTGGACTGAGCCGAGGAGCTGCTGAAGAGGACGCACAGTCTCTGATGGTTGACCGGGTTCAGACAGTCGAGCTGAGGGGACGACAGGAACATGAGAACCAGACGCAGCTCAGTTCAGTTCAGGGTTTGTTTGCATCATTAAACCAGAGAACTAATCCCCAGAGGGACGTCTCACTGTTCCTTGTTTGGTCCAAACTCCAACGATAAGACATTTACAGTGACACGATTCAGATCTGAAAAGCTGGGACCAGGGAATGTTTGTATTTTATAAAACCTCACGCTCTAAATCCTCAGATTGGAGAAGCAGGAACCAGCGATTATGACAACTGATGGATTGATTGGATTAATTGGATCTCCGCTCACCTTGGGGGCCCAGCTCATGTCATTGAGTTTACTTGGCTTCTCCTCTTCGCTGTCGGCCTTCACCGGAGCTTTGAGCGGCGCCTCCCCCCCCGCTCGGCTCTGGACGCTGAGCGGCGCTGCAGCACCGACGCTGCTGAAGGGGTCGCTGACCTCCCTCTGCCGGATGCGCCCTCCCTTCGCTCTGTAGTCCGCCAGCATCTCGGCCAGACCCTGGCTGCCGTTCAGCTGCTCGATGATGCGGGTGCTGGTCAGACCGTGACAGGGCAGCACTTCCGGAGGCCTGGGGGGGGCATTGCCATTGGTCTGACCTCCGACCAGCGAGGAGGGAGCGGAGTCTTTGAGGAGTTGACGCTTTCTACGGCCGTCCCGCTCCTTCAGGTCCTTGTTGAGGAGAGGAGACAGGTAGACCTACGGGACAGAGACAACTCACCGGTCAGAGAAGTGCGTCCTCCTGTAACTCAAACAGGTGAACATCAGTAAAGTTTGGTACCTGTTCAGGAAAGTAGTCCCTGCTGGGGCAGTTCATGCCAGCGGGTACGAGGAGGAACGGCTCTTTAAACGTGATGAAGGGAGAAATGCACAGGATGATGTCCTTGAGCTCCTGCTTGAAGACGACGGAGATGGACTTCAGCCGGTCGTCAAACGAGGCCACCTGCTCGGCCACAAACATCCCGGTGTCGTCCTGCAGGGGGTCTCGAAACAGCCGAGGAGTGGGCGTCTCTGAACCGTCCTCGTCCTCCATGCTGAGCGAATCCTCCTTGAAGAGGCTCCCCTCCTCCCTCGTGTCCCCCTCGGACGAGGGCACGAGTGTGTCCGAGAAGGTCATGTCCTGGTCGTCCTCCATGAGGAAGGGAGGGGACACGGAGAGAGGAGGTGCAAGTGGACTGGAGAACGGAGAGGAGATCATTGTCCCCATGTTCATAGAGGGGGGGGATCTTGTTTTCAGTGCGTCCTGAAGACCGTCCATCTCAACATTTTTGGACAGAACCTCGGAGAGAAAGCCGTCCTCCACAGTCTGTCCAGCCAGGAAAGAGTCTTCACTCCCTGACATCTTCTCCTGACTCTCCCCGCTTGTCTCCCTCCCTCCGCTGTCCTCCTCCACCCCCTCTTCTGCAGAGACGCTCTCCAGCAGGCAGGGGAACGAGGCGCTTTGGGCCAAGCTGGGCGGCATGGCGAACTCGTCCATGAGGAAGGAGATCTCCAGCTGCGAGTGGTAGGCCACACACACCATGAGCATGATGATCTCCTTCACCCGCGCCAGCTCGTACTCCGAGGCGCCGCGCAGCTTGATGGAGCAGCCGAGGTGAGGAAGACAGCCCTCGAAGAACATCAGGGTTTTCACCTCGTCTACAAGGACAGACACAGAAGGACGTGGTGTGTTACTGTCACGGCAGCGTTCACTGAGAGTGGAGTGTGTTAACACCGGTCTTACTGTTGGCCAGGGTGAAGGGCTGCATGTAGAACTTGTGGCAGGTCCCCAGACGAGGTTTGGTGAGCAGCTGATCCATGGACATCACCAGGTCTCCCTGCGTCATACGACTCACCCTGTCCAAGACTTGCTGGACAAAGAAAAGAGGAATAAGAGATGATTAAAAATCAGGTGATGTCACGTAACCGTCAAGAATTCAGTTGCTCAAGAATTCAAAATCCTTCCCAGAGACGAGCATCATCCACACAGAAGTTAACCTCAGGTGCTCGGGGGCTGAACTGACCGGTTTGACGTTGATCACCAGGGTGATGCCGTGCTCCAGCAGCATGTCCTGAGCGATGCGGGACACCGTCTTCTCCACCAACACCAGGTTGGGACGGACGTCTACGATGCGCAGGACGTAGTTCTTCAGAAACTCTCGTTCCTGAGGGAGAATCAATCAGAAAGAAAAAATCTGAAAAACCGATGCAGCAACAAAGCAGAAGCAGACGTGTTGTTTCCTCTGTGACGTGAGGCTGATGAGACGGACTCGCTGACCTGCAGCACGATGGGGTCGATGCAGGTGAACTTGGTCTCCTCCCGGTACAGATACTCGATGGAGCACTTCAGCAGCAGGATCTTGGGGTTCTTGATGTAGGCGTTCATCTGTTTACAGGACGTTATATTCAATAATGGCTGGTGAGAATGTATTAATCAATCTTCACTGAACAGAAGAACGTTGACTCTACCTTCTTGTGGGCGATGTTCTTGGTGCAGACGAAGCCGTTCACCACGGTTGAGTCAAACTTCCTGCCTCCAGAAATCTACAGCACACAAACAGCATCAGTTCTATTCTGAAAACACTCAATGAATGAAGTCTGACAGTTTGACTGATTCAGTGCCCGGTCCCGACCTTCTTGATGTGGACCAGCTGTCGGATGTCCATGTCGTCGTCACAGTTGCGGACGTCGGGCCGCACCGTCTGGACGACCTGTCTGACCACGGGGACGATGACGTCCCTCCAGGACAGAGACAGAGACTCGCTGTAGAGCAGCTGCTGCAGCAGCGCCATCATGTGGCTGTGGTTGGCCGAGCTGAACAACACACAGGTTTTCATACTTTAAAATCCCCTTTGAAAAACACCCAGTGAACTGAACTGTGTCTCAGCTGCAGACAGAGAGATGTGTCTCCAGTGTGTCACTCACAGGAGCCTCTCCATGGCCTTCTTCTCTCCGTTCTCCTCTCGGAGCTGGTCCAGGGAGCTGTGGTGCCAGCCCAGCGGAGTGAACAGCATCTCTTTGGCCTTTTCCTCCACACGACGGTTGAACAGAGACTCTGCATGAACACGGAGCAGGTTTTAATAACTGTGAGTTTCTCCTCTGTAAAATCCACGAGGAAGGGCAGTTATGAGATGTGAGTTCTTACCCTTGATGAAAGCATCGCTCATGATGATGTTCTGTCCCCCGTCCTCGGACACCAGGAACTCGGCTGAAAGAGGAGAGAGATCACACAGATATCTGACAGTGAGACACGGTGTAGTAACAGTGACGTGTGCACAGCGGGCTGGACACAGCTGGACCCACAAATGAAATGTACCTTTTTGCTCAGTAGCAGGAGGCACATGTGGATATTTGGACTGTTTCTTGATGTGGAAGTTGACATTGTTTTGCTCCATGTTGAGGTTGATGGAGGCCGCGGAGTCGCTGTCCACCACCGACTGGAAGCTGCTGACAGACGTCCTCTTGCTGGGGCTGGCCGAGTCTGGACAGTGACGGGTCAGTGAACCCACATTTATTTATTTCACTGCATGTCACATGTTTTTTCCATCCCTCTCCTGCTCTTTCTCACTCGCCGCCCACATTGAGTCTGGTTCTAGACCTTTATTCCACTTAATGAGGGAGTTTTTCTCTCCACAGTCACCAAGTGCTGCTCATTGTGGGAACTGTTGGGTTCTCTATGCTTTTTATGGTCTTGACCATAGAAATGAGCAGCTACTGGGATTTTGATCCACAGAAGCCAAACCTGCAGACGAAGAGCAACGATCCAACCAAACACAGTTTATTAAAGCTTGAGACGGGAGGAACCTACTTGGCAACGTGTACTCGCTCTCGTCTGCGAGCTGCTCGGTGTCGCTGTCATCGAACTTGATGTCTTTGAACCAGGACGGCTCTGAGTGTCCCTCCAGGGAGTTGACGCTGTCGCTGTCTGGAGACGGCGTTTCGGAGAACTCTGTATTCTGGAGATCAGACAGAGCAACGTCACCATCAGCACATTTCACCTCCCTGAACCATGTGAGAACTATTTTCACTGCCTCTGGAATGTGAGAGGTGTTTAACCGTGTTTAGCTTTGAACATTAAACGCCTTGTTTCCCAGAGTGCACGGCATTGTGCTGATCAGGAAAGGGGTCAAACCTGGAGGGGGCGGTAGAGAGCATACTCGTCCCTGAAGAGCTGGTCGTGGTGGGTGACACAATCCAGCCAGCGCCCGTCCACCAGCGCCTGGCCTATGGCGATGGCCTGGGCCCTGCGACAGCATGAGTCATCAGCAGAGACACGAGAGGAAGAGCAGCTTTCAACTTGTAAATGAATCAGACGCCACTAATGTGATGTATTTAATCCTCCTCTTTTTATTTCTCATGTGAAAATAGACAAACAAAGATAAAACTTTAAGTAATTCTTGAATCAAAATGCTAAAATTCATTGTTTCAGTTTGTCACATGTGGTTTTTGTTGTCATAAATAATCTCTACTGGATCATTAAAGATATGAAAGTACTGTGTAGAATAGTTTGTCCAGTGAGATCCTACCTCGTGGAGATGGTTCCATTCCTCAGCAGCCAGTTGACCAGCTCCTTTCCCACAATGCAATTGGGGTAGGTCCTCAGCCAGTATCTGTGGTCCTGAAACTCCATCCCCGTGTTGTTGTGGCAGATTTTCTTCCACAGGTCCTTCAGCTGAGAGGAGTCCTGTAAGAAAAGATAAGATTCAACATCTCTGTGGACAAATCGAGATGAAAAAAACAAGATGAAGTCGAGATGAAGAAAACAAGAGAGAAGGAACCAAGCCGTCACCAGGAGGATCTTCCTCTCCTCCTCACTGTGGTCCAGCTTGGTGCCGCTCTTGGCGCCCGACAAGGCCCGGCTGGTGGGGGGGCTGACCGAGCTGTCGTAGGACGGCACCATGGAGGAGCCGGAGCGGTCCAGCGACAGGGTGGTCACACTGGCCGACCTGTGGGAGAGAAGAGGAACCTGTTGGTTTGACTGTCCTCGGTCCCTGAGCTTCACAATCCAACCCGAGGCGGCACCTGACCTCTTCCTCGCAGGCGACTTGCCGACGTCCTCTTGTAGAGTCGTCAGTCTGGAAGCGAGGCTGCTGCTCTGAGGCTCCTGGTGAATCATACTGACACACACACACACACACACTTTGACTGGTGTCCTCTCTGCGCTGCACTTCCTCTACGTCAGGTTTACAGTCAGTGAATTTGAGCATGCAGAAAAGCTTTCGGTCTTTACAGAGGTGGACAGCGTCGGCTTCACCCACAGAAAGCTAAAGCAGAGGCAGGTGTGAAAAAATGAATCAAACAAACAGCGACTCACTTCTTTCTCATCCCAATGGGAGTTTTTCTAGGCCAGGAGAGAGAGAGAGAGAGAGAGAGAGAGAGGATACAGGTTTTCTATGAGGCAAGTTGACAGATAAAATAAGCAGCGAGCACACCGGTTCAAAACAACAGCAGCCGAACAGGCGTGGGGTTAAAAAGCTTCATTTAACAGTTTCCCTGTTTTATCCTGTGCATGGTTAATGAACTGTATGGTCAATAAGTAACTTAAAGAGGAGGTTTGTGTGATTTAAGAGTTATTTATTAATTAGTTTCTGACCTGTTAGATCCCAAGCTGACGCGAGTGAGTCTCCTTTTGTTGGTCCCTGTCTCTGGGCAACTTGTAAAGTCTCTCCACAAAACATTCGGTCGTTTTGGATTTTTTTACCTCACCTCTTTTTTCTGTTTTTGGATTTCATCCGTATCCGAGTAGGGACAGAGGCTCCTTCCATTTGCTCATATGTATCTAACATTAGGCATCAATGAGCCTTTAGAGAGAACTTCTCTTCATGACAAGGAGCCGTCATTATATGATCAGGGGTCTTAACCATGCACAGGGTCCAGAACAAACACACAGATGTTTTAAACAGCTGGAAATCAAGACGGAGAAAAGAGCGAGAGCACAGCTGGTGAAAACTGGAGAAAAGATGATGGCTGCGTGTTTCCATGACAAAATAATAACGTGATAATACCTCTAATGACTTCTAACATAACAGAACACAGATCAGTGAACTAGGTATTGATTTTGTGTCTGTGTGATGAACACTGTGTGAGTGTGTGTGTGTGTGTGTGTGTGTTCACCTCTGCCACGTCAGGTCTTCCTCGAGGAAGATGTTCCTGCTGGACTTCCGCCCCCCCACCGGCGTGCGCGGCTCGCTGGGCTCCAACACGCACACGGAGCAGGGCGAGTCGGACAGGGCGCTCAGGTCCTCGCCGATGGAGCCCGAGTCGGCGTAGTTCAGGGCGATCTTACGACAGTAGGTGCAGGCTCGTAGGTCCCCTGGAGAAACAGAGACCACGTCAGAGAGACAAGAAGACGGGGGAGGAACTCAATCAGACTCATTCGGACACAGTGTTGATCTTGAATAGGTCACTGACCCGTGTAGCCCATGAACTTTCCGGGGATTTCCTGGTTGCAGCAGCGGCTGCAGAAGATCTGGCCGCACAGTCGACAGTGGTGGCGCCGGCGGAAGGTGGTGAACTTCTCATTGCAGTCGTAGCACTCTTTACACTGACTATCTGGCATCCAGTACTGCTTCAGGTCGCTGTCCTGAAGAGACACATGAATATCATCAATAATAAAACACAGAAGTTCAGACTTTCAAGTTAAAAGATTTAGTTTCCACAACTTCCCAGAGATAGAAAAGTAAAACTCGAGCTCCAGTTTCTAAATCACTTCTCAAGAGGGAAACGAGGTCGAGTTCTGGATGAGCCTGAATAAATACAAGCATGTTTCACGGTGGGTGACTGGAAAACAAGTCCTATTGACTGATGAATCCACATTTGATATTTATTACAAGAACAGAAGTGTCTATATGAGGAGACAAACAAGAGGATGATGCCACTTGTTAATGTTTCATATCATTACAGAGGACAAGGAAACTCCAGTCTTATCGGATTAACTGATAATGACCCATGACAGCTTTATAACTCTGGAAATGCCCCCGTGAAGGAGAGAACATCGTGACAAGAAAATAAATCACATACTTAAATATATATTTTAAATATCACTCATACATAACATACGTTACAAAATACAACTATAACACACTGGTTTCTCATGTTCTGGTATCATAAGTGAACACAGAGAAGGACAAGTTGCTGAAAGGCTTGTTTTAAAGATCTGTTTTCATCCCTGGAGTTCCAGGGACCAGGAGTTTGTACATTCAACTTCTTTATACACAACACTAACCGAGACACAAACAACGACGGTGAAAAGTGGGGGCAGGGATTTGTACCTGGCTCTTTCCCTCCATGATCTCCTTCAGCCTCTTCAGTGCAGTCCGGAGTTGAACGGCTGTACGAGGGTCATGGTTGCTTAGAGGTGCATCTGCTTTCCTGCTGCCGTCTAGAATAATCCACATGTACACACACACACACACAGACACACAAATAAATACACTAACTTCACTTTTTCTTTACAATCCATCCTGCTGCATTGTCAAATGCTTGTGTCAGATAAATTGAGGACTTGCTCTGAAGTCGTCTTCCTCATGTCGGTTTAACAGATCCCAGCTCAGTGACAAACATTTGACAACGCACTTCCTCATCTTATGAATAAGTTTGGCAAAATTGTGCAAATGTGTATTAAAAGTATCACATGATGCAAGTAGCACATGATCACTAAAAAAAAAAACTGGCCGAGGAACAAAAACATGTTGAGCATAATTTTTGTTAGCTTCAAAATCATTCGTGACAAATCATTCCAGTCATTAGTACCTGAGTGGAAACATCAGGGCAAACCAAGGACCAAGAGAAAGCACTGCATTGACAACGCAAACATCAGAACACACACACACACGCATGCACTCAGACACACAACACGGTTTGAGTGGGGTTGAGTTGTTATAGTCAAGCTAAAAAAAAAAAAAAGTGCAGAAGGCCCCTCACCTGGCCAATCCACTGGAATCAGAAAAGACATGAGAGCGGTCGTTACAGCCTGAACACGCATTCATCGTCCTCATGAATAATACGATTATGAATAATAATAAAACCCTTCGCTTTCCTCTGGTCTTAAGAATCTTCTGTAATAAGTGTTAATTAAAAACCTGAAGGAGACTAAACTAAGAAGAGTAAGAAAACTTTTGACGTCAGAAGATAGTGAGGAATGAAGACAATGTTATCAGTGGCCTCTGATTAGTTCATTCAATACGTGACTGAGGCCTAAAATCTACTTCAGAACTTTCAAATACTGGAAGATACATAAAAAAACAATATATCACACTGTAAAATTACACATAAATATATAAAATAAACAAAATCCATGCAGGACTTGTTACCACAACAGCCGAATAAGTTGTTAAAACCTGAAAAACAGGACTAGAAACTAAAAAATGAGAGTTTCCTGTTGACGTTATTCATTCCAAACTTTTCTTATTTGAGTTGAGTCTGCAACACACACAAGCCTGTAACCTGTACTGAATGTGTGTGTGTGTGTGTGTGTGTTTTACCTGAGGCGGTGGACGTGCGTCTGACGTGGTCCCCGTGTTGTTTCCGGTGCGAGCCTGACCCGTAGAGGGAGTGGGAGGGGCTTGTGGACCAGCTCCTCCTCTCTGACTGGGGAGAAGGGGACGGCACATCTGGTTTGTCTGCAGCTGCTGAGGGAGGACGTCCCTCATCTGTTCACACACACACACAGAGACACACACACACAGAGACACACACACACAAACACAGTGGAGAAACCAAGGGGATGTGATATTTATTAATTCCTTAATTCTACAAGTGCATTGAAGCTTTTTTTGAACAGCAAAATCCAAATTTTTTACAGTCTATATTTAAAACACATCAGATTTAAACAAATATCCAGTTTTGTTGCTGCCCTGCGTTCTAATGTTCTAATGTAATTAAATTACAGTGCAGCCCCTCCTGTAGTCTCATCTGTCAGCAGGTCAGGGAGGTTTACAACCTTCAGGGCTGCGGTGATAATGGCTGCTGCTCAGGGCACAGGACCGTGGAGGCAGTAAACTCACGAGTCATGTGGCTCAGAGGCCGGCAATTCAAATCACATGACCCACAACACTTGTGGCTTATTAAACTGCCTGAACTTTGGAAGGATTTACAGATATAGCGTTGCCCTTTTGAATTCAGTCCCACAACTTAACTCACTTTTCATTCACTGCACACATCAGGGATTAATGTCTTCATACTTTTATTTTAGATTCTCGACGAGGAAATATGTTCCTCTTAAATATTAACACAATCTCCTGCACATGAAGAAAACTTCTTCTTTGTAAATCTGTGAGCTTTGTATGACGGCACTTCAGGTAACTTTGTGTGCCATTGTTCAATATTTACTGTGACCATATGTGTTGTATATGTTGTAAAGTTTTAGTCAGGACTGATACAAAATCGTCATATAAATATTTTACCCCATCGTAAAAGATATATGAAGGATACAGAAAATGTTAATTTAAAGATGTTCTGTTTGTACACTAAGGAGAAGTTGTTAAGCTGAACCCTTCATGTCCTAAAGTGTTTGTTTTTTGTGTAGCTCGTTTTTTAGGAGATGTGGATCCAGGGTCACGTCGGCTGATCTTGATCTTCCTCAGAAAGAGAAAGTACAAGTTACAGCTGAACTTTTTATATCTTTTATATCAGTGATGGTCATTTGACAGCATTTATAAAGTTATTTTCTAGTTTCACCAACACTTACATCACAGTTTACCTGTTCACACATATTCACACAGAACTTTGTATCACTCAACCGTCTCATTCCCACAGACGGTCAGGGGGCTCAGTGTCTTGCCCACGGACACATTGAGGACTGGAGGAGCCGGGAATCTAACCACCAACCTTCTAACCACCGGATGACGTGCTTTACTTCCCGAGCCACCGCAATCTAATCAGCAGTTAGATGCTTTCTCTGACTCTCACTCCACTCTCTCCACATCTGTCTCCACAATTGCACCTATGGTCATTTTAGCTTCTACCTTCACACAGGATAACCAAACTAGAATATCGATACACAATGGGGCAACCTCATTGTGATTTTGTGTGTTTGTGTGTGTTTGTGTAGACATGCATCCCTGACCTTTGTTGTTGAAACGAAACAGGTTGACGAAGGAGCTGTAGGCCGAGCGCAGAGGAGGCTCATCCTGCTCCGGGGTCAGGGGCTTGAACTGGGTCAGGTGGGAGGGGCTGGTGGGCGAGAGGACGGGCGGCTCCACGCTCCACTCCGTCGAGGACGAGGACGAGGACTTGTCCTCAGCAGCCATGTTGCTGCTACTCCTGCTAGAGCGGTAATACAAAAAGTTTAGAGTTTGTGTTTCTTGTGTTCCAGTTTGAATGTGTGTGCTTTCATGTGCTTCCTTCATCAAACTGGGACAGGTTCTCGAAACCAGCATCAGTGACTGGTCAGTTCCCAGTTCAGGTCTTTAATAACATTGGTTATGGTAAAAACAAACAACAACTGCTACATGAAGCGGCAGGTGGGAGTCATGGTTTACACAAGTGGCAGTGAAAAATGACACTATAATAAATCAGCTGTAATAACCAGTCAATATCTCCAGGGTCCATCAGGAACTAATGTTGACAACAATCACAGAATGTAAAACCTTCTATAAAGTCCCTGATCTGAACTGTGTTTTATATGTTTCTGTAGAATAAAAATAATCCTATGACGTTTGTCCCTTGATTTTATTCTGTAAATCTGAAGTTTCCGTTTTCCTTCAACAGGAAACAGACGTTTTAAGAAGCCAGCGACCAAATCTGAGGAAGTTTCTTTAAAGTACACAAAGTGTTTACACGTCATCTTTCTCTCTGAACGTCAGATGTGAATTTAAATACAGATCGACCGACACACGAGCTCCTGAGGAGACCGGGCGGCGGGGTGAGGTCTTCGGCTGCCTCGACCCGACGGAGCCGCTGCTCACACCGACACCATGATCCGTTAACACCCGAAAAAGAACCAGGAGTTAACCTGCGAGTCCCCGTCACACTCACCCGCTGAACGAGCTCCACCGACTCCTCCGTGCGAAGCCCCGATGCTGAGACCAGAGGAGAAGGAGCGAGAGGAAGAGGAGACGGCGGCAGAGTCACGTTCCTCACATCATCATGTGATCATAACAGGACGTGACTCCACTGTCCGGAAGTGTCAGAGCCGGCAGGGCCCTGCACGTACAGCCTGCACCCGAGCCCTGCACCCGAACCCTGCACCCGAGCCCTGCACCCGAACCCTGCACCCGAGCCCGGCACGGATAGTCTGGGACCTCGACACCGTGCGGAGCCTGGGCACGGATAATGTGCACGGGATACATAATGTGCACGGATAATGTGCACGGGGTATTGTGTATAGCAATAGCGATATAACAAATCAATATGATTCTTAATGGTTTACAATCAATCAAGAGCAGCTGAGTCACCGATCTAAAATGAAAATTATATTTAGTTACAGTTTTTTATGCAAATAAGTGATTATTTGAATTGTAAAAATAAATATCTCACGTTGGGCTAATTTAAATATATATGAATAAATATATATTAAGGGCTGAGTGATAAAAAAGTGTCAATATTCATTGCAATATAATTTTCATCAATATCTATATAACAAATGTGCAATATATGGGTAATAAAGATATTAAAAGTGAAAGTTGGTTACTTTTTCATTATTATACATGCCTACTTATTCATTAAAAATATCATATTCAATATGAGAAAGTTATGAGTGATATAATGAAAAACAAGTGACTTTGACTTTATTATTCTCAGAAATTCTAAAGTAAAATCATCTGAAACTTGACAAAGTGATAAGAGTTGAAATATTTGTGTCACCTCTCCACAGAAACAACCAGCTACTGAAACACAACCACTCTTCATTCAAACATGAATGAAGCAGACTTAAGTCATTTTTAATAAATTGAATTAACAAACTCTCCACCTGTTGTCCATCATTTACGCTGCTTTACCCAACTCATCATTAATAACACGCTTAGAACTCGATGTAAAGAGCCTAGAGATCATGTATATGATGATTTCATTGTTGTCATTGTGCTTTAACACGTAAACACCAACATGTCCTAGAGTCTTCATCTCCTCAGCTCCTCTCCAGACGTGTGTTCAGTGTTTAACCTGCTCCTGGACGATGACACACAGAAAGTGGAGCTGATCTGCAGAACCACAAACTGACTTCAGACCCGTTGGTTGATTTTCCAGCTGAATCAAACGTTTAGCTCGTTTCATCGAACTCAGCCTCGCAGCGCTTGTGTGTCGGTGAATTCTCTAACAGCCCGTTTGCATTTAAATGAACGAAGCGAAGACGAACGACAGCTTCATTCACAGCAAACGCGACAAACAGCCGGTTGAACTACGAGTGAGCTAGCGTTAGCCCCGGCTAGCTCTCCTGGCTGACGTTAGCCTCCTGTGCTAACTAGCTGCACTAACTTTCCGTCCTGAGCAGCAGGATGAGTCAGGGTCGTGGCGCCAGTAGAAACTGGGACTCACCAGTTGATGTTGAGTCTGGATCACATCCCTGAACGAGGCGCTGCGGATCAGAGGACGAGGAGTAAACAGCTGGAAACAGACCCGACCAGTCCAGCCCCGCACCCGCTCTGTTGTGATCCACACAGGACGGGCAGCCGAGCCCAGAGACATCGATGGAACAAGTCTTCTCTCGTGATAGAGCGCCCCCTTTGGTCAGATTAAGGAAATGACCTAAAACAAGAGAGGGGATGTTGCTGATAGTATTTTTTTTATTATTTGAGTGAAATATTCGTAAATAATTAACCTGGGGTAGGAACAAATGAAGCATGAGGGGAATAAGGATTACATTTAATTCATTTTATTTTAATTGTATGACACAAAATCCTAATATACATTATAAGATATAATAAGATAAGATGAAACAAAGCAGACCAGACCAGATAAGATATGATAAGATAGGATAAAATAAGATAGGATAAGATAATAGATAAGATTCGTACTAATCCCAAAGGAAATGATTGTGCCAGCTTGCTCCAAGATTAGTGTATCAATAATATATAATATAATATAACAGAAGTAGGAATATAAATATGTATAAAACAAGCAAGTTACATGAGACAGTAAACAAATAGTAAACACAAGTGGCAGTAAGTCATAGTGAAATAATATGATTCAATTAATATAATCCCACAAAAGTAATGATATTGCACATGAAAAATTTAAATAATGATGATGTACTTTCACCTTCATGTAGTGTTTTCTATTTGTGACTTTGTGTTCTATTTAATTCTGTTATTGTTCAACACGCCCCCTCCTACAGGCCACACCCCCTCGCACATGCGCAGACGCTCGGCGGACTTTTCAATTCGCGTTCAAACCTGGTGACGCGGATGCTCAGTGAAGTGACGATGTCCGACTGTTAGAATCGAACCCGCGGTGTTTTCATCACAGAGTCACAGACCACAGACCGAGTTCTCCACCGTGGGTCGGTTGGTGTCGGTAAGTTCGAGTCTGACTGGAGGAACCGACGTGTTAGCATCATGCTACACCGCCGGTTGCACCAGTTAGCTGCGGATCCCAACAGCCAAAGACCTCAGCTAATGCTAACTGTGGCTAGCTCCAGTGAAAGCTGCGTTTCTGGGATATTAAACATCTACACTCGGGATAAACTGTTTATTTCAGCCATTTATAGAGACTCAATTTAAATATGAATGATAATAAACTCACATTTTATATAAATTATACCGAACTGATGCTGTGTTCTACATATTCTACACAAGTTGTTATTGTACTCTCAGTAGACTGGTCCAGGAGATGCACTATGCTGGGAGTCAGTGTTGCACATGTAGTTTGTGATTACACATTGCATTGCACATCACTATAGACTGATCCTCTGTATTCAAACAGTACAAAACTACAATCTGACATTTGCCATCATTTAATCAGAAAACTGTTGCAGGTTCAACTTTTATAGTTTTGTTACTCAAATCCAGACTGGTGCCATCAGAACACGTTGGAACCGATCTGCCTTCTCTTAATTAAGATGATTTATGTGACTCACAGGACAAAAGCTAATGGGTGTTTTGTTTCCTAGGTTCTTCATCTCTTCATCCAGGCGACTCTTCATGTTCATCGATCATGTTCACTGCAATGACGCCTTTGAAAACGTCCAAGCAGACTTCAGCTGCAGCGTCAAAGATCAAGAACAAGATCCTCAGTGAGTCCACAGCAGTTCACAGAGATGAGATAAAGATACTGGTCACGTTCTGCCCCCTGCTGCTCTGCCCAGGCTCTGACCCGGAGAAGCTCCTGCTGCTTCTTCATATGTGGAGGAAGAACTCTGGAAGACAAACTTTCAAGAAATCATTCATTTGACCACATTTACACACAAACCAACAAACTTTATTATTCTCCGATTAAGAACTAATGTTGTGACCCTTCTTCCTGACCACGCCACCAGACACGTCCTCCTTCTTCAAGGTTTCTCTGAAGACCAACAACAAGGCCTTGGCTCTGGCGCTGGAGGCCCAGAAGGAGCGGAGCCGGCAGCTGGAGATGGAGATTGTGTATCTGCAGAAACAAGTGGAGGCGCTGTGCTTCGAGTTGGCCACCAGGAAATACAAGGACAGGAAACTGGTGTGTTGGATAAGACAAACTAAGAAAAGACTATAGATATAGTTAACATAAAACCACCTCTGACCATCCAGGTGATGCTCCAACACACAGACGGTCTGATAAATGGTCTGATTGTATTCATCTTGTTTTCCTGTCACAGCTCCTCATCTTGAAAAACCTCCACACAAACACTCTGGAGCATTTCGACATGGTGTCCGACCTGTTCTCCGACAGTGTGAGGATTCCTCTCCATAAGTATTGAAATGTTCCTCTTGCGTGACATGATCTGTGATCGTCTCTTTATTCACCGTCCACAGGATCTTCCCAGACTATCTCAGGATAACAAGAACGGATTAAATAACGAGGAAAATCCTGCATTGGAAAGGTGAGTATACTGAAAATACTGTTTGAAAAATAACCTTTTTGTTGTGTTTGCTTCACCTTCTCCTCGTTCAGTCTCACAGATCAGTCTCCTCCTCGCCCGGAGATGGAAAAGGATCCCAGTGAAAACGTTACAGCGAATCTGCTGGAAAAAAACATGGAGGAAAATCTCCACTACAAACCCAGACAGTCCACAGACGCTAACAAAGGTAGAGGGATATTCATTTGAAAGTCCTAGTGGTTATATTTTATCATCTACAGCAGGGGTTTTCAACCAGGGGTTTGCGGCCCCCTGGTGGTCCACGACGGCATTGCAGGGGGTCCGCGAAATTCGCTTTGATATTTCAACAACACATTTCCAGATTACCATGAAAAATATGTCTAAAATAATATAAAGGTGATGAGGGGAACCTCATCACCTTTATATTAAATTGAAACCGGCTCGGGGCTAGAAACTGCCAGTAGTTTTTGAGCTAGGTAGAAAAACTCTCAGGAGGCCTTGGAGATGTAGTTTGTATGATCGGAATTTTTTTTTTCCCTAAAAGAAGGGCTAAAAGGGCAGAACTAATAATGGAAATATTAAACCAAATGTTAAAACTTCCTTCACGCACACACACACACACACGTAGGCACGCACGCACAGAGGCACATCACTGGGCCGCGGATTAAGTTCTAGTCAGACCTGTGGTCCCTGGGACAAAACCAGTTGAAACCCCCTGATCTACAGTATGATACTGACCAGAGTTTATATTTAAAGACTGAAAAGTGGGACTCTGATTTTCTTTCACATGCTTTCTGAGTTCTTACTGAACTTATCCATTTTTCCCATCGATAACACAGAAGCGGAGAAGAGGCGAGTGACTCAGCGAATTGAAGCCGTGGTGGCCGGAGCCTCCCGCCCGTCCGGCAGCCTGCGCCTGGAAGTCGAGCGGCTGTCCATGATGTTCTCTCAGTCGGGCTTTGACATGAAGTCACTCCCCTGTCCTCAGAGCCATCGAACCTCCATCTCACGCCCCAGCGCATGTGCAGGATCCAAACCAGCCTTCGCTGACACGGAACCAGAACTGAACCAGAGTAACAAACAAGAGAAAACCGTGCTTCTGAATGCGAGCATGGAGATGACGCAGAGCGACGACCCTGAGATCCTCGTTGTGGAGACCAAGGCCAAAAAAAAACACGGCAGCTCCGGCAAAATGAAACGCAAGAAGAATAAGGAAGAAGCCTCCGGGTTGAGTGCGGCTGAAAACACTGGAGAGAAGAACTCTGCAGATTCTGGGACGAGTGAGGTTCAGGCTGTTTCCACTGAGCTACAGACGGACGACCACAGACAAGAGGAACTCAGAGTTCAGTGGGAGTCGCCCAAAAAAACAAACACCTCTCGCATTCCCAAACTGAGCAAACCTGAAGCTGGCAGCGGTCGGAAAAAGTCCAAATTAAAACCCTCACAAAACACAAAGTCCGGTGACACTGACTCTTCGGATCTTGACGATTATTTCACAGATTCCGACAATAAAGTGAGAAACAGTGTAAAAGTACATTCAGAGAAAGATGAAAACACAGGGTCCAGAATCACATGCAGGAGGTCGAGGACCCGAGGCAGGAGGGTGTCTTCAATCATCAAGAAGTCCTCCTTCACTTTGCCTTCACCGTCTCACAGCGGGGAGAGCGGCTCGTCTGAATGGGAGCAGCTTCATAAAGAAGTGGAAGACGTTGAGAGTTATGAAGACATTTGTGCAGATGAGATCATTCTTCCTGAGTCGGACACAAGCGTCGACAAACCTCAGAGCAAAATCAAAACCACCGCAAACTCTGCACAACGTCACAAATCAAAATGCAGAGGCACGTTTGTCGTCTCGTTGGCGTCACCAGAAGCCGCCGAACACGATGTCCTGCCTCCGACAGGAAGCTCCACCCGCGAGGAAGAGGAACCGTCCAGCGCCACAGACGCAGGCGTCGCTCTGCAACGGTCAGAATCAAATCCACTCCGGCACAGCGGCGAGGCCTCTGTCCAGGAAACACCGAGCTCCTGTAAGCGTCCTCGGTTGTCCACTCAGGAGTCTGAGAGCCGTGGAGAGGAGTTCAGCAGCGACGGCTACCACGATGCACGGCTCCCGCACCAGGAGGCTGCTCCAGACGCTGCGTTTCAGAAACCTAAAAAAGCCAGGAGAGAAGAGGGGGGGCGATCCGGCAAGAAGAAAGCCCCACACAGGAAGGAGGGTGACGACCTTTTAAATGACAAGAGGAAGAAGAAGAAGAAAAGCAGCCGCAGCAACAAAGGATTCAGATCTGAGGACGAGGCGTCGGGTTTTCTCCAGGACGTCCCCGATGACCCGGAGAGAAACAAAGAGCGATCAGAGCCAGAGGCGGACTCGCGTTGGAACATCGGCGAAGACGTGGACATCTTTGATAATTTCTTTGGTTCAAAACCCACCGAGTCAAAGTCCAGGGCAGATTCCAAAATAAAAGAGTGCAGAGCGAAATCCAGGCTGCAGGCGCTCACAGAGAACACAGATCCACGGGAGACGTTTGTCGTCTACAGGCGCAAAACCAGAGACATCACAACCAAGTCTGACGCCAGGGATGAGGCGGCTCGTCGGACTCTGGGAGACCTGCTGATGGACGAGGTGCCGCCGTGGCTGAACATGAACATCAGCACAGCAAACACCGAGGGGGGGTCGTTCCTGGATAGTCCGAAGAGGGAGAGGCCAGGCGTGAGGGCGGCGATGGAGGAGGAGTCAGCTGCTGTCATGACCGAAGCTTCTCCAGGTGTGGCCTCTACTCTCCTCCTCATACATTCATGTGCTAAGAGCTGCAATGAGTTGATTAATCAGTTTTATTTCAATAAGCGACGTGTTTTTAAATAAACATGTCAAATATTTGCTGGTTCCGTCTTTGTCGCAAATGAAAGTGAAATGAGAATCTTTGCATTTCAGACTGAACCACTTTGCTCTGGTTGATTGTGTGTTGCAGCAGGAAGACTCTTAACATCACTGACTAACACCATCATGACCCCAGACAGCGCAAACGGCGGCAGGACCAGGAGACGTCACGGCGTGGTCAGCTACAAGGAGCCGTCCCTCAACAGGTGAGGACGACTGGAGACTCGTTTCAGTCCCGATCACAGAAAACCTCCGTGAGGAGCTGTTGACGTTTATTCTTCATTTCTCAACAGCAAAATACGACGTGGAGATAAATTCACCGACACCAAGTTCCTGAGCTCCCCGGTGTTTAGAGATGGAAAGAAGAAGAAGCAGAAGAAGACTACAGCAAAGCCCAAGCTAGAAGCATCCGTCCTGGACGACTGATTATTTAATTTCTTTAATCTGGGTTCTTTTCTTTTGAGAATTTTTAAGGAGTTTTAAAAAGCGTGTCTCTTGGCAGCCGAACCCGATCTGTATCTGTGTCTCCACTTGCTCTCCAGTGTTGTGTGGTTGTTAGTGGGTCAGAGAGATTGACACTAGGTCGTTCATGAATGATTCAGCTGAGAAATCCGAGCCACGTCCCGGTGAAAGGCTCCAGTTCCTCAAACGTTTCCAGATTCACTTCTGCACGAGCGCAGCGTGTTCAGGGTTGTGTGTCGTCACGTGAGCTGAGGTACTGTTGTGCGTTGGTTTGTGGTCGTGACGGACGCTGGTGAGTACAGACCGTTTGATTTGTTTTACATGATGTCTTTTCATCCAGAGTTGTTGTCTTTGTCTTTTCATTAAAGTTGTTCTTGCACAGAAGAGGAAGGATTCAGTTTTTATTCTTCACTCGAATGTTTTGTTGAATCGTCACTGAACAGTGTCAGGTTCACGTCTTGGCAACGTGGCACCACAACCCAGCACTTCACTAACCCGTCTCACTGTTAACAATGTTGTGTTTAGTGGCAGCAACACAAACACACACATCAGTATCTGAGTCTATGTTTGCTGCATTGAAAACTCATTTGACAAAATAAACGATGTAGAAAAGAAGAACATTTATGTTGTTGTGTTTATTTTCTTATTTCTAGTTCTATTTATGTGTTTTCTTTTTTATTGAAAGTTATTTTTAATAAAGTTCTTTATGACTAAATATCAAATCAATTAGGGGTTGGATAACAACAGCTTAGGAATCATTTCCATTGTCTAAATTAAATATAATATAATTATCATGTACTGCACCATATTGTCTGGACTCTCACGTCCACTGTGTACTTAGAGATCACCAGGTAACGAGGAGGACTTCAGGTTTGTAGGTGAATCTTCTCCTGTCGTCTGCAGGACTCACATGGAACCAGTTCATTCAGACAATGGGGTTTCGGCAGCTGAAGAGAGACGTTGAGGCTCTTATGTGAGTCGATGGAGGTCACAGATAAATAACATGAATCTTATTTCATAATAACAGGTTCTGATTCTCTCTGATTTGAACAGCGGTGATTACATCGGACAGAAACTCAGGGAGAAGTCATTCGATCCGAAGGGGAAGGGGACGTCCACCATGCTGGACGACCTGGTGGAAAACTGCACTCAGTTTAATTTAGTTACACCAGGAATTATCTAATTAAAACAGATAATTTAACGTTTTACCCAAATTCAGCTTCTGTATTTTTTTTTGTTTCAGGCTCACTATGATCTTGCGATCAGTGTCGCCCTCTGGTGGTTGGACAAGGAAGAAGGAAGGGACGTGCTCCGCAGTGACGTCATGTAAACTGCCTTTGTTTTAAATTGCTCTAGAAACTAAAACTACTCCTGCAGGTTGAAGTTGTTTCATAATGAACCTCAGGATTTGGTACAAATGTTCAGTTTGACTCAAAGATGAACTGATTAGAATGTTGTGCTCAAAGGTCAAAGATCAAGCCCCCAGTCACAGGCCCTTGGAACATGACATTTTAAGCCTGCCTTAAAGGTCACAGGTCATGGTGATGGCGTGGTTAAACTGCACTTGTCAGAGGTTTATATCTGTTCATATGTTAAAACCCAGAATAAATGAACCAGGGTTTTATTCTCAGTTGTTTTAAGGCAGACGTATGATTCCAGCATGAGTCTTTGATTTTCCACTGATATGAACTTTATGTGACTTTTCTCTGCCAGTGGAACAACACACAGCTCAGGAAGTTCCCAGTATCCTAACCGCTGGGAGCGCGAGGCCATGATCCTGTCGTCGTTTGCTGGGATTATTATGGTGAGTGTTTTTTATACATGAACGCAGCTTCAGTGTCCCAAGAGGGAATGAGGAGGAAAGAAATGTGCAGATGTTTGATGAAAGATGCTGAAACTTCTTCTGTTCTTATTTGAATATTTCCTCCTGGGAGCCGAAGAAAGAGCGAGCTGCTGCTTCACTTAAAATCTTCTTCTGAAGTGTAGAACCTGTGTTTCAGAGCAGTTTGCCTGTGGAGGAAATCTTGGATCTGTACAAGCGTAAACCAGCAGCGTTGTATCCCAGCCAGAAGTCCAAGGTACGAGTTTCACACGTTATAAGAAACAAACTGTTTAATAATTTTCCACACATTTGAGGAAGTGTTTCACTTATTTCGTTTTTCCCTTCAGGGTTCGATCGTCTGTCCCTTCCCTCTCTCCTACCATCCCTTCGCCATGCTGGGTTCCTACAAGGCAGTGAACCACTCCAAGAAGCACAGTGAGTTTAAATCAAGATTAGACACAGTTATCAGGTGTTAATTAATACAGTGGATCGAAGTCTTAGTCAGCTTGTGCCCCCTACTGGCCAAACAGTGTCATATCACAACACGTTTATACCCTACCTGTTCCAGACGAGAAGTTGAAAAGATGGCTGTCTGAGAGGGCGAAGGCGAGCGCCACACCACGGCCGGTTTCAGCTCAGTCTTCATCTTCCTCCTCGTCTCAGTCCTTCCTCAGTGTGAGTGTCTTCGTATTTTTATTATCTGTCTTCATTTCATCCGTCCATCCAGTGTCTGAGCCGAGATAAACCGAAGACAGTGATGGATTGATTCAATGTGATGTAAGTGATGGGAGAGTATTAGAGGATGTGGATCTAACGCCTCCTCCTCTCCTCTCCTCTCCTCTCCTCTCCTCTCCTCTCCTCTCCTCTCCTCCTCTCAGGACAGTAGTGAGGGACATGAGAAGGGGGCTGGGCCCTATGAGGGGTCACAGGAGTCCCTACAGGACTGAGCTCGCCCTCAGCAGCGCCTCCTGCAGTCTGGACATCACATTTCACCTCTGAGGGAAAAGACAGAGTTCTCTCCACTGTCCCGACTCTGAGTGTCTGATTTACTCTGAAGTGACAAACTGGGATTCAAACCCTCAAATGCTATTGTCCAGTTGTTTCTATGCTGTGATAAACAATTTGCTGTGATTGTGCTTTATAACCTGATAAATGATAATGATGTAAAATGTCATCTATCTCTATCTTGTGTTGGGTTCTGCTTGTTGTCCAGTGCCCCCCCCCCCCCCCCAGCTCCAGCCCGAGTTGTTTTGTGATGACAGCTGTTATTCTGCTGCAAACTTTAATTCAGCTGATGATGGATTAGTGGATAAAAACGTGTGCATGTGACGTCCATATCAATAAAGAGGGCACGGCCGGTCAGTAATTTGCCTGGTTGGACTTTAGCTCTGCTGACTCAGGGGGTTCTGCTCTATGCCCAGGATCAAGACCTTTGGCAGCGATGCCAGCGCTTTAAATCCCTGTTCATAGAAAAAACAGCTGCAGTGGGATCTGCTCCGCCTTTGATTGAGGTTTATATAGCGCGGCTCTGGTCCTGCTTTGTGAGACCACCGATTTTCAGTAGGCGACTGGCTCCAGCACTCTTTGCATGATGAGTAGTAAGGTAAGAGACTTTCTCACTATAATCACTGGTCGTGGTGGAGAATCGTCACAGTGCAGCTTTTACTGCAGTTTAACTAAAGTACGAGGGAGTTTTACTAGGTATCTGTAGTTTGGAATGAACATTTTGAGGTTCTGAGCTTTAAAACGTCAACTTAGAATGAACAACGTAGAATAAACTGGTTCAAATGTGACAGGAAGGATCAGCTAGTGGCTCAACCACAGTTTAAACTGCCTGTGATTCGTTTACCGGCTTCAAACTAATGCAAATCCTTTCATTTCACCCTGTGGTGCTCTCTCCTCCCTGGACTCAGATCACCTTCTACGAGGACAGGAACTTCCAGGGCCGCTCCTATGAGTGCGACACCGACTGCCCTGACATGCACCCCCACTTCAGCCGCTGCAACTCCATCAAGGTGGACAGCGGCTGCTGGGTCCTGTACGAGAAGCCCAACTACACCGGCTACCAGTACGTCCTGACCAGAGGAGACTACCCCGACTACCAGCGCTGGATGGGCTACAACGACACCATCCGCTCCTGCCGCACCTTCTCTTATGTGAGTACATGTTTGGGTTCATTGATGAAGAGTGTGGACACTGATAGATGATGAAGAAGATGGAAGTGCCTCAAGGTCATTCTGTATTTCTGTGTGTGCATGAGGCTGAGAAAAATCTATATATTATTAGAAATTAGAAAAGTTTGACTTATCCTCCGAGACAAACACTTTGAAAAATATGATTCATTGTAAAGTTTTGCCTGAAATTTGACGTCTAAATGTGAAACAGTCACAAATGAATGAAGGACAATTGTTCATAAGTTTAGAACATAACAAAGCAGCCCTCACAGCCCCCCCTAGAGGGCGATGGAGGAGGGCTGCCTTGCACTGATGGCGCCCAAATTGTAACATGCTCCTCCGCCATGTTGCTCCAGACCAGCGAGGGGCCGTACCGCATGCGCATCTACGAGCGGCCCAACTTCCAGGGCCAGATGATGGAGTTCAGCGAGGACTGTGACTCGGTGCAGGAGCACTTCCGCAGCCGCGACATCTACTCCTGCAACGTGATGGACGGCTACTGGACCCTGTACGAGCACCCCAACTACCGCGGGCGCCAGTACTTCATGAGGCCCGGGGAGTACCGCAAGTTCAGTGACTGGGGGGCCACGTGCGCCGCCACCGGCTCCTTCCGCAAAATCACCGAGTTCTAATTTGATCTTGTTTTGATTTTATTTATATTTTAGATTCATCCAAAAAAACTACACCCAGTAACTTCTCTAAAAGTCTATTTGTGGAAACTGGTGATGAGATAATGTGGAGTGGGATGTTTCATTTCAACATGACACTGTTTTAAAAAGCTGAATAAATGAATCTATTGTAAACTATTTGTTTCTGCTTGTGAATAAATATGTTGACTGATTTAACTCAAAGGTTGTTTTGGACACAGCATTTTAATATCGTTGTTATTTTTCTCATTTTATTTCTTTGTGTTTTTTCATCATTTCACCAGAATGTGACTCAGTCGAGCTCATAATTCAAATGACTGAACACTTATAGATACAGAGACAAACAACCATCCACTCTCACATCACACCAACAGTCCAGTCTTAATGAACCTGATCACAGACTGCATGTCTTTGGGCAGTGCAGGATATACATATATTTAAATCCATGATCTATTCTCCAGGGAAACTGTGAAAATGTCAAAAACTAAATTCCAATCTCCCGATGTTGAAGTAAAAGAAAGTAAAATCCTGGATACGCCCCATGATACCAAAATGTAAAAACTTCCTTCCTGACACATCACAACCTTCCACCAAGTTGTGTCTGTTACAAAAACTCCTTTAATATAACATCAATTAAATAAAAACATGTGGCTGGTTATGTTTCATGCTCATCATCCACCAGGTGATCTTTTACTGAGTGACACCAGTATCCAGGTCTTTAAGATGAATCAGTCTTAATCATTACTGGCGAACACAACCCCACTTTACAATAACAAGAAGGATTCAGAATTCAGTATTTAGGGAAATAAACTCTTTTGATTTATGAAATCCACATCGTAGAATATTCCACCCATCAACACACACAATGTGTTTTACTACGCACAATACAAATCAGTTCTATATTCAGGAGGCATTTATCTGCAGTTATGAATTCATATATCCGTGTCAGGGTCTTGAATGAAGTGAATTGTCCCTTTGAAAGGTTCCAGTTCCTGTCTGTGCTGTGGCTGTTGCTGGAAGCTGAGCACTGACAGAGGACGGGACAAACAGGAGAAGGACGACTCCTGTAGGCTCGGTGCTGACACCAGGCCTCATCACAATAACAACACACACACAGCTCGCACACAGGGGGATGTATATAAACATGGAGGCTGCGTTCAGAGCACAAAACCAGAGGATTGACCCACAGCAGCATCCAACATGGGGAAGGTTTGTGTTTTAATGTCCAACCGGTGTTTGTATCTGTGGGGCTGGTCCTGTGAGACAGGTTCTCTTTCCTCTGCTCCACCAGATCATCTTCTACGAGGACAGGAACTTCGAGGGCCCTCACTATGAGTGCATGAGCGACTGCTCCGACCTGAACTCCATGTTCGAACGCTGCCGCTCCATCCGGGTGGAGAGCGGCATGTTCATGATCTACGACCGGCCGGGCTTCACGGGGAACCAGTTCTTCATGAGGAGGGGGGACTACTCCGACTACCTGGGCACCACCGGCATGAACAACTGTGTCAGGTCCTGTCGCCTGATCCCCACGGTGAGGAGCTGGGTGACATGACATGATTATTAAACATCTCAAATCTATCTGAAGTATAAAATCATTACATGCCTTAAGCTTTTCAGACGAGGTCATTGACATCTGAATCTAATCCCTGTACGTTAAAGTTTTAATAACATCGAGTAAAATCAAAACATGTGATCTATGACACATTATTAAAATGAGACATGAGGATATTTAAAATGTTTATTAATGGTTTATAAATAATAGTATTTATCAACTATAGTAAATTGTCAGCTGAATATATATTTATAATCTGCATCATTGATTATCTGTTTATACACATAATCTGAAACAATAACACTTTAATAATAACACTAGCCTGAGATAATAATATGTCATTAACTATTTATTAATATACTGCTCATGAATAATAAATAGCAGGATGTAAATTCAAGTGTTGGAAAAATTAAGAAATTTAACGGTTGAAGGGTTTTTGAGTTCAAATTCAGACCTTTTGTTTTACATTATCAAATCTCTGCTTTCACAGTTCATCATAAATGTAGAAAAATTTGAGTAAAAAACTAAATATCTCAGGGTGAAACACATGAGCCGGAGCTACACACACTATTTATGTCAAAGGGAAACTCTGGCAAATGTCTGCATGCAGTTATAATGCCTGAAAACGGATTATGGGTATTTTTAACTGTACATAAAAATGTGTCATATATAAGAATATCCAGCTGTAGCTGTAAAAGACGATAACACAGAGGGTTGAACTTCAGAATAAGTGTCGGGTCGGGGTTGTGGTTTGAAGGATCTCTACCAACTTTACTAAAACACAAGTTTTTAGTTCCATCCAAATTATAAAGAGTAAACTTTGCCTAACTTGTATTAGCATGTTGGTTTAAAGAGTTTTAAATTTACACTTTCTAGTTAGAGCAGCTAGTTAACTTAGCTTAGCATAACAACAACAAAACCTTTGTACCTCTACAGCTAATTTACAAGTTAAATCTAAATTATTTACAAACAAAGTGTGAAAATGTCCATCAAGAAATACGATTCTAGGGGTTTTCAAGGATTTCAAAGTTTGGACACATTTATAAAACGTCATAATTCTAAGATGAGATCAGGAGCTCCTCCATGTGTGAAATCAATCTTCTTGCAAAATGATGAGCTATTTCTCAGACATAAAGATCTTTTAGGGTTTCATGAATGAGAATGTGACCCTTTGACCTTCCTGCCCCCCCCCCCCCCCCCCCCCAGCACCGCGGAAGCTACAAGATGAGGCTGTACGAGCACTTCGACATGAGAGGTCAGATGATGGAGCTGACAGACGACTGCCCAAACCTCATGGACCGTTTCCGTCTGTCCAACTTCAACTCCTGCAACGTGATGGACGGCCACTGGCTGCTGTACGAGCACGCCCACTACAGGGGGCGCCACTACTACCTGAGTCCCGGCCAGTACAGTTGCTTCAACGAGTGGAACGGCAACAGCTCCCGGATCAGCTCCGTCCGGCGCCTCGCGGATCTCTAAAGACGGAAAGACGGTTCTCGTGAAGTGTCTCCTCTTTGCCTTGTTTCATACGCTGAATAAAATGGCGTCAGTGCTCAAGTGTTTTCAGTTCTGTTCTTGCTCTCTGCGTCTGGAGGGCTTGTTTCCCCAGGAGGACGTGACGGGGCCGGACCTCCTGACCCTCCTCAGCGCACTGAATAAAATACTCCAAGCACTGACACGCGGCCACAGCACGACTCCAGCCTCATCTCTTCAGAGCTGAAGCAAAGTCTCTCTTCACGTTTCACTCAGTCACGTTCCACCGACACAAAGACAACTTCAGATCTTCAGGTTTAATCCTATTCGTCCATTTAGTCGATGTCCCAGAGCTTTGATCACATCACATGATGAAAGCAACACGACAGCGTTTCATTGGACGAAGGGTTTTGATCTGTTTCCACATAAGTGAGCAAATCAAAATGTATAAATTATAACTTTTTACATGCAAACATTCATATTGTGCGAATACTGTTTATTAACCTGGACAAAAGCACACATCTCCACCAGGGGGCAGTGGTAGAGTGTTTGTACTACACTGTAAAACAAAGACTATATCTTCTATAACATGAGAATAATAAAAAAATACACAAGGTAAAGTCACTGTCAAAGATGTTATCAATAAAAACATGAAATATTAGATATGTTAAAAACTATTATTTTGGAAATAAAAATAAAAATCACTGTAAAAACAAAAATAAAAGTAACATTGAAATTTTGAATTATTGAGCAAAAACAGTTAGACGTAAATAATATATCCAGTGAGGCCAGTAACGTTGAAATTAAAAGTCATCCATGGTTTCATAATTAAAAAAATCACTAGAGCGAGCGTCACACTCCGGCCTCACCTGCACAAACATCAGTGGGTTCCTCCTCTTCAGGAACAACTCCTAGTTATTACAATATGAATGACACGTGCAGAGTCTGCACTTCACGTTCACTATATATGTGACAGGTGGGAGTCTTCAAAGAGCCGGATGATCACAGCACAGCAACATGGGGAAGGTAAACACCACAGCTCAGGATGACATGTGAACGATAACCGGGTTTCACTCTGCACAGTTTCACTCTTTCAATTTAAGGAAGTGGAATAATTCGGCCCAGAGGAGAAGTCGATCAAGCAGAAAAATTATGAATTATTTCATCACTCTCTGAACGTTATGATTTCCACGTCTAGATCATCTTCTACGAGGACAAGAACTTCACCGGGCGGCAGTTCGAGTGCAGCAGTGACTGTTCGGACCTGATGTGCCTCCTCAGCTGCTGCAGCTCGGTCCGGGTGGAGAGCGGCTGCTTCATGATCTACGAGGAACCCAACTACGCTGGAAACCAGTACTACCTGCGGAGGGGGGAGTATCCCGACTTCCATCACTGGATGGGCATCGGCGACTCCGTCAGCTCCTGTCGCTTCATCCTCATGGTGAGACACAGTTTCAACATAACGACAATAACCTAGACATAAACGTTAGCTACTTACGTTAAGGAGGTTATGTTTCTGTCTGCATTTGTTTGTTACTTAGCAGGAAGTAGTGATAATTCTGGTTTAGTACAATATATCACAAAATGTCACATTATTAAATTATTAGAGTTTCTTACAACAATTGCTAAGAGCTAATTCCGTGTTTGAGTCAGAGTTTTAGTTTTGGATGTTTAGTTATTTTTGGTGCAAAAACTGTTTTGAAATACTAAAGACAAAAGACATCGGTAATTGTAACTCGATGCTAAAAGCTACAAGGTCGTCAACAATGCTGTATAACATCAGAGTTAAGTGCTAACATCAGCCTCATGCTAACAATACCACTACTAGCATAATGACGCTAAACAGGTTCAACATGTTCGTCATCGTCGTCCTTCTTTCAGAAACTCAAATGACAGAAGATAGTTTAAATGTCATCGCACACAAATAAAGTCTGACTGATCGGTTGATTAACTGACTCCCGTCTCTAACCAGGAGCCCGGCTCGTTCAACATGCGCCTGTACGAGCGGATCGAGTTCGGGGGCCAGATGATGGACCTGGTGGACGACTGCCCGAGCGTCAGGGACCGATTCCACGTCAACGACATCTTCTCCTGCACTGTCACCAACGGAAACTGGCTCTTCTACGAGCAGCCGCACTACAGGGGCCGGATGTACCTGGTCCGGCCCGGGGAGTACAAGAGGTTCAGCGAGTGGGGGGGCAGGAACGCCAGGGTCGGCTCCATCAGGCGCATCATGGACGTCTGACCCCAGATCTGTGTGGAGACTGTGTACAGACCTCATGATCAGATAGTGGCGTACAAGACGATAGGAAGTACAAAATACTGCAACTAACAGACGCAGTAATATTCTGTCGTTGTACTGAAACAACACTAAGTGTCCTGAGAGACTTTCAAAATCAGAATGAGAACGATTGACATTAGGACGGACTCATGGAAAAGACTCATTGCAAAGAACTCACCTTAAACCAAGACCACAACAACAACAACATTTCATAAACCTTCATAATAAAGAAATCGCAAAGAGTCGTCATATCTCTAAATAGCCAATTTAGATTTAAGGAAAAACTCAATAGAAACGGTGGAAACCAAGAGTGAATTAATCTATATAATATGTTTGATGTGTTGGAAAATGAATGTTCTTCATCTGAAGTAAAATCACATCCTGTTCAAGTTGCTTCATGTCCGTTCCAGATTATTTGATAGAACCAGTCTCTCTCTAAATGATGGAGCAGATGATCATGTGTCGGCCTTTGTTAAATATCAGTTGGATCTTGCTGATGCAGGTCGCCCTCCGTGCATCACTCTATTGTACACTGGCATTTTCGGGATGAAATTGTGATGAACATGGAGGAAAGAACAAAAACTCATCACCCCCCCCCCCCCCCACCCCCCACCCCGATTCATCATCACTGAGAGGGATATATTAGAATGACAATACTTTATGCTGTGCAATCACACGGCCGCCCTTTCTTTCTTCTGTTTTTATAAAGCAAAGTGGCTCGGCTCCGGCACAGCAGTCACCAGCGATGCAGTCTCATGCCAACACAGCCATGGGCAAGGTAGAGGGAATCAAACGCCGGGGCTTCACCCGCACCTTCTACTCGCTGCATGGTTTATTGTGTTTATTCATCCTGTTCAACCGTTCCTTCCACAGATCATCTTCTACGAGGACAGGAACTTTCAAGGTCGCGCTCACGAGTGCATCAGCGACAGCGCCGACCTTCACTCCCTCTTCAACAGATGCAACTCCATCCGGGTGGAGAGCGGCTGCTTCATGGTCTACGAGCGACCCAACTACATGGGCAACCAGTACTACCTGAGGAGAGGCGAGTACTCTGACAACCAGCGCACCATTGGCATGAACGACTGCGTCAGATCTTGCCGTATGATTCCCCAGGTAGGTCCAAGAGCTGGTTTTCAGGTTTCCTTTGAAAGTTATGGTAGAATATAGATACATGATTAATAAATGCAGTGTTTTTTAGGAAATTCAGAGCTTGTTCTTTGTAGATTAAGACTTTAAGTATGAGTGGCGATTCCTGGACATCAATAAGAAGCATTTTTGTACCATTGGCAGTAACAGTTTTCTGTCCTGTGGCAGCACCGAGGTTCATACAGGGTGAGGCTCTACGAACGCTTCGACATGTCCGGCCAGATGCACGAGCTGGTGGACGACTGCCCCAACGTGCAGGACCACCTCAGCATGTCCGACTTCAACTCCTGCAACGTGATGGACGGTCACTGGCTGCTCTACGATCAGCCCAACTACAAGGGCAGGGCTCACTACCTGCGTCCCGGGGAGTACAGGAGATACAGCGACTGGGGGGGTGTCAGCCCACGGGTCGGTTCCCTCAGAAGAATCACTGACTTCAGCTGAACGTGTTTCAATGCATCTCTGACCCGAGTTCCACTGTCCTGTTCCCTCAATAAACTTTAGCTGCTTAATAAAACGTGAATGTTGTACTTTGTTTTTTTTGCAAGTTCTCAGCTTTGGTTTCTCGTCTGAACCTCAGATCACAAGAATTTACAGTGACCAGAATTATTATGTGTCTTATCCTCCTGAAAGCTGTTAGTGCAAATCCCTCCTCTTCAGTCACAACACAGAGAATATCACTATCACATATATCTACCATGGCTTCTGTTTATCTGTAGATTATCTCCTCCACATATTCATAAGGGGAACATTGACCTCTCCCAGTTTGCTCCCTGATGGGATTCAGCCTGTTTCTGTGGCGGCAGAATTTATCATCACAATTGATGTTGAACACAAAACACAACATAGAAAGTGTGAGAGAGGAAAGTGAAATGAAGAAATGAATATGAAGTAAATAGTAGAAGATGAGGATGATCTGTAGAGGAAGGACACAGGTGAAGTAAGTAATAACACAACAAACAGGATGAGAATAATTATTATCATATCCTAAAAATGTCAAAATAAAACTATAAAATATGAGAATCATACACATCCAGTTCATTGTGCTTATATTAAAAAACACACATTTTAATCATAGAATGTTCAAAATAACTAAAGTAAATTAAAGTTTTATCTGTTTGCAGATCAGCTTCTTTTAAATATCCTCCATTACAATGCTAAATGACAAATGTCAGTTATTTATGTCATTAAATAAATTAAATACTGATTATAAACATTACTGAAAACCTCAATACCATTTAAATATTAAAATTAATTTACATTTTAAGACTTTTATAACTTATAGTACTAATAAATTAAGTAGTTTAAAGTAAAACTAATACTTATTAACAAAATTGTAACATAATCGATGCTCATGCTACAAAAAACTAGCACAGAAATCCTCCAGGTGAGATTTACATAGTATATATATCTATATTTTTTATTATATATATGTATATTTATAATAAGACCCAATACTGTTTTTTTTTCAGTGTAGGTATATATGAGCAATTAAATACAGATAAGAGATGAGTTCTAGAACAAGTGGTGGATTCTAGTGGAATCAAACAAAATAAAAAAATAAAATAAACTAAAATAGGGTTATAGTTATAATGTATATTTATAATACTATATATAATAGCATATCTTGACCCAATATCGGGACAACTTGCAGATTTCATAAAGTGTTTTAAAAAGGGAATGATGCTAGGAGTCAAACATGGCGGCTCAAGGAGAATTCAGAACTTGACACTTGAACAAAATCATCCTGCAGCTCCTCTGAGAATTAAAGGTCGTTAAATGAAATAAAAGTTGACACGAGCATCTGATAAACACGCAGACATCACAGAGTTCATCACAAGAAGGTCAGAGCAGCGCCCAGAGGAACAGCACGGAACACACTTATCTATCCGCAGTGGGGCTGCTCAGGTAGAGCGGTGGCCACACTGAATGGCTTCCTGTGCGGTTACGCAACATATTTAATTCCAGAGGGCTTTTCCATATTGTTCTGCAGCCATTGTTCACTGGACGTGTGGATACCATACTAGTCTTTTCCTTTGTCCATGCACGTCAAAACACTAAACCGCTTAATTATTTATCCCCTTTTTTTCAAATACAAATCCATATTTCTCACCCAATGTTGTGCTGCAACAAAAAGGTAAACATGTACCGGAGAATTTGAATAACAATACTTTGTTTGTGGAGCGGTGGTATAAAAAGCCCTGAAAACATGTGGAATCTCTCCAACGGAGACCATGGGCAAGGTGAGTCCTGTTTTTCTCTCTGCTCAGATTCAATGTCGTTTCATT
The DNA here is from genome assembly GCF_949316205.1 of Platichthys flesus. Lineage (NCBI taxonomy): Eukaryota > Metazoa > Chordata > Actinopteri > Pleuronectiformes > Pleuronectidae > Platichthys > Platichthys flesus. The sequence continues at coordinate 2,017,253 of NC_084957.1, forward strand.
TCACGTGGAACAAACGTCCTCATGTCATCAGACCCATTTCGTGACACATGGAACTTCCTCCGCTCACAGATCATCTTTTACGAGGACAAGAACTTCCAGGGTCGGAGCTATGAGTGCAGCAACGACTGCACGGACCTTCACTCGTACTTCAGCCGATGTAACTCCATCAGGGTGGAGAGCGGCTGCTTCATGATCTACGAGCGACCCAACTTCATGGGCCACCAGTACTTCATGAGGAGGGGCGAGTATCCCGACTACCAGAGGTGGATGGGCTTCAGCAGCTGCATCCGCTCGTGCAGGATGATTCCAGTGGTGAGTCCGCTTTCACGTTTTAAGTTTGAAAGCATTCTGAGTAAAGTCTGTTGAAAGCACAATCTCTCTCTCCCGCGGCGCCGCAGTACCGAGGCTCCTACAGATTGCGTATCTACGAGAAGCCGGACTTCAGCGGCCACATGATGGAGTTCATGGATGACTGTCCCTGTGTGTCTGACCGTTTCCATCACCGCCACGTCTACTCCTGTAATGTTATGAACGGCTACTGGATCTTCTACGAGTACCCCAACTACAGAGGCAGGCAGTACTTCCTCAGACAAGGGGAGTACAGGAGGTACCGCGACTGGTGCGCCACCTGCGCCATCGTCGGCTCCTTCAGGAGGGTCACCGAATTTTAGCCATCAAGCGAACACCTTGCTGTAAATATGAAACTCTTTGTTTATTAAAGATGTTGGGAATTTTTAAGCCTCCTTGTGAAAGTGTTTTTATTGGTTTCTCTCACGCCGGAGCTGAACAGCCGGACGGGGATTTGGTGGCGGGGCCTGGAGTTGAGTAGAAGCAGCCTTGAAAGAGTTGCTCACACTTTGTGGTTAGAACGTGTTGTGTTAACTCTGTAATGAATGTGAACGATAAAATGCACTTTAAAAAATGCGTATGAATAAAATAAATACCCAACAACGATCCAATCATTTCCTCTGTAGTACTTGCACCTCAGTTCTCTGTAGAGTGTAAATCATTAATCATTATACAGAATCATAGTTTCTTTATTACACACTGACATACTGTAAACTACTATAGATCCTTTAATAATTAGCTCCATATGTCCTCTAGATAAATCAGTGTGGTCCATAAATGATTGCTTATTAAAAAAATACAGTAATTTTTTTTAATTCCTCTAAATTTCAAAATGTAAATACTTTAAACATGCTATTAAAGTATGTTCATGGTTTTTTTAAGTATTGTCTCAAAAAGTCATATATTAACTGCAATTTTCTGTTAACATTATTTTAAAATTTTCTACTATTGATATTCCATCAATTATAACAATATATTTGAATTCATTATTTATACTATGTCAGACTTGGTGTAGAATCCACATCAGCAGAACATGGATCCATTTTTAACTCACAACTACTTAGACAAGAAGAGGAGAAGTATTTTTATTTATTAATTTTTATTTATTACCATCAAAGAATTGGAATTGGTTCTAATGTTGAATCAGATGAGACAGAATAAACATTATAGATTGGGACAGAAGTAAAAAGCAGGAATCACTGATTCAGTTCCCGATTCTTTTTATTCTTGATTTCCAGCCACTGCAGGTTTAACTTCTCCTTTTCAATATGGTTATTATATGATTATGATGATGAATATTCATTTACAATTAAATATCCTCTTCATTTTCCTCATTAATAAATGTTTGCATTAGTAAGTTGCTTCATTCATTCTTCATGAGCCACGAGTGTTTAGTGAAAGTGGAGTAAACAAGTTTCCAGCAAAAAAAAGGAAAAATCTATTAATAAAGTAAAATTGATGCATGTTTCCTTCCAGTAAATCTGAATATCATGTATTTGGTAAATAAACATTTAATCAAACCTGAACCTGAATGATAGAAAATCATGTGAAAACATTTCAGATATGTGAAATTTATGTTTCATCTCCGCTCACACATGATGTTTGTTTGTTTCATGAACATATTCAGCTTCTGTTGAGTAGAATTACTGATGTTTTGAGCCACAGCTTTTATATACTTGATTTCTCAATGGGTCACTTATTCAAATTAATTATGCATAATAAAACATGTTTTTATGGACCATCAGGACCTTCAGTGGTTTGTATTTAATTACATTGACCTCTTTCAAACCAGATTTCTCAGGTAATTTGATATTTCTACCATTTCCTTTGTGTAACTTCCTCTCCAGACACTTTGGATAATCAACTCCCAATGCTCTCCTTTAACAACAAACACATGTATGATGATCACATCCACATATTTTTTCATTTGAGTTCACATACAATCTATCAGAACAATATTTAATGGATGTTTGTTTTCAAATTTGATATTTCCATAAAATCTCTGCAGTCACATGCATCAGTTATAATAAAGTAGAGTTCAGTGTTTAAATCTGACAAACTCTGGTTTGGTTATGAACTTATAAAACAGCTCTTAAGTTCATGTTCATACATTTCGACTGTCACTTCACAAGCTCTCAAGCAACTTGTTTTCACACTTAATCAACATCAGTTAATAAATACACACACATTTATGATAAATATATAGAATTTCCATGTGATGCCAAAGCCTTTGGGATCAAGAGAGACATCTGATTTACTAAAATACGAAAAATGTACTTTAAATGAACTCATTTCACACAGAACTATTAGATATCTATAAATCCTCTTTCTCAAACTTTGTGCATCATCCATACTTAAAAAATAGTTTTCAATTTTTTTCCTTATTTTTACTTTCACAGTAAACAATAAAATCAACATATTATAAATTTATTAAAAAGCACATTGGACACATTAGCATTTAAATAAATATATTGTCCCGTTACCACAGACAGATATTCAGTTCTTTAACATCATCAGTGCAGTTTTGATTCAGTATCTTCAGCTGATGTTCTTCATTCTGGGGAAACACATGTTCATATGTTCATTATCAAATCTTTTAATCTGCAGGATTTAAAAGTTTTTTCTCACCGATGGAGGGAAACTTGTGAAAAAGGAAAAGAACAAAGTCAGTATATTTATTTCTTGGTACTAGCTGTTCAGGTTCTGGTGTCTCATGGTTTGTCAGAGACGTGACCCCGATGTCACGCTCGCTCCATCAGTGAGGATCAGACCATATGTGCAGAACTTTCTGACTGAGAATGGACCACACACAAAGCTTTTGCTTATAATAGACAATGCACATGGCCGCTGCCAGAAATGTATGGATGGAGAACAATTGACTCACATTCATAGGCCCCGTTCAGCAAAAGTCGTACTGCCAATTCAGCAGCTTTCTACATTTGAATAACAACACGTTGTGGGCCCTGGGACTTTGTATAAAAAGGCCCTGGAATCATGGAGTTAGCAGAGCAAGTTGAACCATCCACCAGGAACAACCTAAACCACCATCATGGGCAAGGTAACGAGATGTTTACTGATCTTTTCACATATTTCACAGTTATCCTCCAGAGAAATCAAACTAAATCCTGACCTGTTTCAGATCACTTTCTACGAGGAGAGGAACTTCCAGGGTCGCTCCTATGAGTGCATGAGCGACTGCCCTGACATGACCTCCTACCTGAACAGGTGCCAGTCCTGCAGGGTGGAGAGCGGCTGCTTCATGGTCTACGAGCGTCCCAACTTCATGGGCATGCAGTTCTTCCTGAGGAGGGGCGAGTACACCGACATGCAGCGCATGATGAGCCAAGGGATGATCGACTCCATCAGATCCTGCAAAATGATTCCATTTGTAAGAGACCTCACCCACATTCCTTTGGTTTTTCTCATGATTCTAAACTTTGTGCGTTTCGGCTGCACCACGACCTCACTCATATTTCCCCTGAATCGTCCTACAGCACCGTGGCCAGTTCAGGATGAAGATCTACGAGAGGGAGAACTTCGGTGGTCAGAGCAACGAGATGATGGACGACTGCGAGAACATCCAGGAGCGTTACCGCATGTCCGAGTGCCAGTCCAGCAACGTGCAGGACGGCCACTGGCTGATGTACGAGCAGCCCCACTACAGAGGCAAGATGATGTACCTGAGGCCCGGAGAGTACAGGAGCTTCAGGGACATGGGCATGAGCGGCACCAGGTTCATGAGCATGAAGCGTATCACCGACATGTGCTAGACTTCTGTATTTGACTTCAGTAAATAAAAATGATCTGTAATTCATAACCATGTTTGTCACAAGCTTCTTTCTCCAACTGGTTTGTCCTAAAAACATTGTAATAACTAGGATTAGCCAAATAGTCCCTTTAATCCATTCGAGCTTCACCTAATTGCACACACTCATAAAAATCAGTTCCCTAAATATCCCTAATTAAAAAAAATCATCAAGATCCATGAATTAAACTCCAGATTATTAGTCAAAAAACGTCAACACATGCTATTTTACCAATTTTAATAAAAGTGTAAAAAATGTATTCCTAAATCCAGCCTCTCATCGGGATCCTCAATAAAATGTAATGAGCTCTTTCCTGGACCATAGTTCACTATCAACACTGAGGAAAATTCTAAAATCAAATTTAAAACATTGAAATGTACAATATATTTCATGGATATACACGATACAAATCATCAACAATATGAAATTTAATAGAATCAGAAACAGAATCAGAATCAGAATTATTTTTATTGCACATACAGGAAATTGCCTTGGTGTCATTCGTTGGTGCACTGAACATAAAACAACAATATAAAAACAACAATATAAAAGCAACAATACAAAAACAATAAAACAACAATATGCAACAAAATATATACAGTACCAGAGTTATGGGCACGTGCGGTGCTAAGGTGCAGAGATTGATGATAGTGCCAATAATATATCAAGTATAAATATGTGCAGGGGGGGGGGGGGAGTCACTGTGATACAGAGTCAGAAAAAACTGTTCAGATGGCGCGAGGTTTTAGTCCTGATAATATAATATATTATATATAATATAATATACAATATAGATACAATATTGAATTGACATATTAAATCGTCAAACGAAGGAACCTTTCGTTCAGTTTCCAGTTCTCATCATTCCTCCATGAAGAAGATTGTTTGTTCAAAAGCAAACATGTGTTTCTCTTTCTGTACAGAAATGCATGAGTATGAGCATCTCTTCCCGAGCCTCGCGGTATCAAATTAAATATTCCTCGTTCTGAATCCCACTCGGCTCCAGGAGGTTTGCTTGTTGGTGCCGATGGTTCATAGACAAACTCATCCGGTGTTTAACCTTAGTAAATATATTATAACTCATCCAGCAGCTTCCTTCTAATGCGATATTCTACATTAATAAAAAGAAAAAGATCATGTTAAATATATAGTTCTGTAACAAAACCACAGCAGCGAAGGTTCTTTCCACAAAATCAAACGGTTCAGAAGATTCCTGTGACTCCGACTGAAAGTTCTTTGTTCTATTGACAGAAGGACAAAAGATAAAATGCTGTTTGTTTCTCTTTGTGACTCACAAAGTGTTTCAGGTTCATTCTGATGGAAATCAGTTGTTTTACAATGTCTTTTTGAGAAGCTTTGAAATAATACTTCTTATGTTTTTAATTTACAAAAAGAGAGACAAGCTTTAAACTATTAGATTGATTCAGCTGCAGAGTATTAGTATAATCAGTTGTGATTCAACAATATAACTAATGTCTATAACTACTGAATGATTGAGTAATTATTTGTTAAATATTTATTGTTGAACATTAGTTGAACCAGCACAGAGGATTATTATTATATAATAATAATGTGATAAATACTTGTGAACTATCCAAAGAGTTAAAGACTAAATTGAACTAAATATCTCTGTATATATATAACACATTTATATACTGTTCAGAGTACACAACATATACATGTATAAATATGTAATGTGAATAACTGCAACTATACTTAGTTTATATATATCTGTGAAATCTTAAATATTTTTTCTGTTTAATTTGCTGATTACTGATTTCTGCTCTGTGGTCAACCTGAAACTTAAATATTTTATATTTTGTTTAAAGGACCCATATTATGAAAATTCGACTTGTAGTGCTTCTACATGTTATTTTGGGTATCTGGCATGTCTACTCTACCAAAAACTCTGGAAAAAAACAACTCCCGCGATTTGTTGTGGTTCCCCTATTTCCAAAACGATACGCTAGAGTGCGTCCAATGGGATTACGACAGAAAAGTACGCAATTGCACACCATACCCATGTAACGCTGGAGCCCGGGCTGACACTGCCGACACAGTGCATTATGGTGAAACTCGGACTGAGGAAAGCGTTTAGTGTCCCGGGGGTCTCCGCCTCGACGATTGGCATGTTATATGCGGCTACTTAGCTGTCTGAGGGGTTAGCTCGCTGCTGCTACCCCTCAGACAGCTTAGTCTGAGGCATTAGCTCACTCGCTAGCAACTAGTTAACACGCGGCAAAAGCAACGGGGGGAGCGGTGGTGACCGGTGCGATCCGGCGGCGATGTTTGCCTCGGACGTCCCCGCATGGCACCGTGTCACCGCCGCTTCCCCGGCTACACCTTCATCTCATAGAGGCGATGGGAGGCAGCACCACTAGACGCGCTTCCACTGGTAAGAGACCCCGTGTTTTCACTCACAATTCAACTCGCCTCCATCTTTGAAGCACAATGAATCACTTTGGGAGTTTGTTGTTGTTGTTTTTTTACCTGGCGTTACTGTTGTTATTATTGACGTGTCTTCACCGTGAACGTGCTTGGTGTGTTAGCTACAGCTAAGTCTGCTCTGGGGGCATGAGTCGTCGGCTGCTTTTGACACAAGGCTCAGTGTATGTTAAGTAAAACATCCACATCTAGCGGGCTAGGCTGGATCTCCGGTGTTAGCTGGGAAGCTAGCCTAGGGAGAAAGCTAACCAGCCGGGGAGCGGGGTGAGAGGCGGAGGTCTGTCGGAGGAGCAGAGCCGGCGGCTGGGGTAAGTTAGCTCCGAGATAGCTTGCAAGCTAGCGCAGGCTAACGCACTCCACTGCTAACTGGAGCTATGGGAAGTGGGAGCTGGAGCTGCGGGCCTGTGCTGGGGCTTGAAACATTTCTTTATTTCCACAAATTTTCTAATGATTAATTTATTCTTTCAAAATCTAAAAGCCAGACTGACCTGGTTCAGACGGGAACTTTCTGTGAACAGTTTGAATTTTCTCACGTACCTTCACTGGATTTCACAACACAAACATGTGTAGTCTCAGTAAACAGGAGACTGTTGTTGTCTCTGTACAGGCTTAATTTAGCCAAAGCACTATGTTCCATGAATGACAAGTAATAATTCAAACTCTTTCTTTCTACCTGATCCATAATATTGATGCATGAAACAAATGCAGCTTTTGCATTAATCTTATATTTGTTCCTAAACATGTTCAGGAACAAATAAACATTTACTTCTGAAGTATCATTGGCTTATGAGCTGAAAACTAAATTAATCAGTGAATGTATAAAACTAATAACTAGGTCAACATACTGTTTTTACTAATCGTTTTAAAAGACGGGTCAGGTTTATGGGATGTTGCTGCCATCTGATGGTTTGAGCTTCATGTTCCGATGTTAAGTTTCTGTTGCGTTAGATTCTCCCTCGTGTTTCCAGTGAGTTCAGGTTGTAAACTGTTGTTGTTCAGTAACAGATTCAATGCAAAAGATAATTCTTCTTTTTTAGATTTTATTTAAAACCTTGCTTTTATACACGGGTGCTTCAATAGCAGGAATCCATGATGCGCTTCATGCTCATGAACCTGGTGCCGCTCATGCCCATGTCCCTGAAGCTCCTGTACTCTCCGGGCCTCAGGTACATCATCTTGCCTCTGTAGTTGGGCTGCTCGTACATCAGCCAGTGGCCGTCCATCACGTTGCTGGACTGGCAGTCGGACATGCGGTAACGCTCCTGCATGTTCTCACAGTCGTCCATCAGCTCGTTGCTCTGACCGCCGAAGTTCTCCCTCTCGTAGATCTTCATCCTGAACTGGCCACGGTGCTGAGAACGGGAAACGAGTGCAAATTAGAAATCACAGAAATCCTACTTCAAATACGATACAAGCTTCCTCTGGTCAGGTGATTTGAAAGTGTCAGTACCATGGGGATCATGCGGCAGGACCTGATGCAGTCGCTCATGCCCATACGCTGGTGGTCGGAGTACTCGCCCCTCCTCACAAAGAACTGGTTTCCCATGTAGTTGGTGCGGTCATAGACCATGAAGCAGCCGCTCTCCACCTTGCAGGAGTGGCACCTGCTCAGGTAGGTGGACATGTCACTCATGTCGCTGCTGGACTCATAGGAACGACCCTGGAAGTTCCTGTCCTCGTAGAAGATGATCTGAAGGGGAATAAAAAACAAACAAGAAACCATTAGACCCAGCACGGTGAACCGCAGATTTAAAAAAAAAAAAACTACAAATATCACAATTTGTTTATTTGTATATTTAGATAAATGTCAAATAATAGGAAGTGAGGAGCTTTTCACACCTTTCCCATCATGGTTTCAGTTTGTGATGTGTTGGCTCTAAAGGACTGCACACTCTTCTCCACATCCCCCTGCTGCTTTTATATCCGACCTCACAGCCGAGAGAAAACACGACTCCATTGTTCAAACTCCTGACAGAGCAGCATGGAGCGGAGGCCCCACGTGCACGCCGCCGCTCAAATCCACCTTCGACACGCGGTGATTTGCGGTGGTTGCAGGTTGTGAGAAGAGGCCCCCCCGCTGTGCATTGTCCACCACTGCTGGACAACAGAGCGGCTTCTCCACAAACGTACCTTTATTTCAATAGATGCGTTGATCGAATGTTTTTAATCTCTAAAAACAATAAACCATGAACATTCCTTTAATATAAGTCAGATTTCCTGCATATGAGCGATTATGTTGTTAAATATGAACAGTAGGAACAATACAGCGTCAAAAAAGCAGTAAACAAATAAATTCACATACTAAACCAATTAACTCAAGGAAATAAAACTTTGTAAAAGACTTTTAATAATTAAAATTATGAACAAATAATATGTCGGTCTTTTTTCAAATCTTTTGTATCTAATTCATTCACAAAAGCACATTCAAAATCTGCCTACATTTATTTTGACAAATCTTTTATGTCTGTTTCTGAATTTCATGAATATGATCAAACTATGAGTTTCAACTTTATTTGTTCTCAACTCAATCTTCATTTGATGAATGTTATTGATATAATTAGCTGAGAGAAGTTTCGTAAGCTCCATTTAAAAAGCTGAATAATAATAAAATCAGAATAAATATAGAGTGGAAAGAGCTTTATAGACATGAATGATTATGTGAAATATTATACATTTTACAAACAACTTTAAGTCATACAAGCTCTTTATGGTTGTAAATAAATGTGTTATTGCTTAATTCTTTCTTTCAAATCTGTTACACAGTATTTCTTTATTTGGTTTGGATTTTAGCTGAAAACATGTTAACTGTTCATATTTACTCACAACCACAAGTCATATGATCCTAAACAATTCAAAACATTTTTGCAAGTATCTACATTAAATTTTATTCTGCATAACACGTTTGATTTCATTGTAAAACCAGTTAATTGAGCGATAACACAACAGTCATCTTTTATTAAACACATAAAAACAATTAGTCAGATTTATACAGATTTATGTTCCATAAAATATTGAATTCCTTGAACTTAAAATGTTGTGAATATAACTTTAACCATATTAAAACTGTATGATACCTATACGTTAAGTGTATGATAACTGTAAGATATCTGTAGGATAACTGTATGATACCTATACGATAACTGTTTTGTTTCAGTACGATAACTGTACGATAATTGTACGATAACTGTACAATAACGGTATGATAACTATGATACCTGCATGATTATTGTACGATAACTGTAAATCAACTGTATGATAACATGCGATAACTAAAGTGGATCATACAGGCCTACGAGTTGATGTATCACAGCCACAATTTTACTAATAAGTATATTAGAAAAGTATCAATGTAATCAAACAGCTCTTCATGTTGCTAACATTAGATTCATCTTGGAGCCGATACAACGTAGCTTCCTCAGCTGTTCTACCGATAAGAAACGAGCCGTATCCGAACTTTTTGCACTCTTGAAGTCGACAGTATTGTTTCTTTGGTTTACAACAAATCAAACATTGCCTTTGACACCGTCAGTGGTTGTGTGGGTTTGTGATGTATCATATTAAATACGGGGTTATAAACGTGATTTTCAGATGTTGAAGAAACACTATATGGCTTCTACTGAGCAGCAGCGCCCCCTGCAGCCACATGTGGTGACTGATTCTGTTGGGCTCCATGTATGAGCGATGAAGTGGTTTATGTAGATGAAAAACAAAGTCTATCAACGTGTTGAGCTCTGACTGAGTCGTCCCAGTGAACTGAAACACAACTGAGCACTGGATTTTACCCATGATGCTCTGCTTCCTGAACAAATCCACCAAACTCTGTTTAGAATTCTTCATATTTTAAAAGTTTCCTGCTGAATATTGGAGATAAACTCAGATCATTTTAGCTGATTTACAGTTCAGTTATTATTTTCTTTATCCTGGTACAATATGTGATATTTATTTATGTGTATCTCAACCTTTTGTTTTTCACACTCAAAGCTCAGAGCTACTATTCAAATGTTTGCAATAACCTTCACTAGGTTACTTCATCTTCAACTTAAATCATAAAAGACTAACTTGATCATTTAAATTCACTCTACTTCTTGAAAAGACAGATAAAGACATGTTTGTCCATTTGTCTCTTTAAATACCATGCACTTTATAAATAATGTTAATGAAAATGACACTATGAGAATTTACGAACCTAACGTAGGTGCTGCTGTCGAATATAAAACCATGCATCAGTCAGCAAGTGTGTTTCTTAAGATACAATATATAAAACAATATGATCAAATGAATAAACAAAAAACAGCAATCGATATTGTGTATGCATGTTGAATTTGAAAAAAACCCACTTTATTTGTTTAAAAAAAAGATGATTTTTTGAAGTTAACAGGAGTCATTGATGCGTCTGATGGAGCTGAACTTCATTCCATCGTAGCCCATGTCCCTGAAGCTCCTGTACTCTCCGGGCCTCAGGTACATCATCCTGCCCTTGTAGCGCGGCTGCTCGTACATCAGCCAGTGGCCGTCCATCACGTTGCAGGACTGGCAGTCGGACATGCGGAAGCGGTCCTGGAAGTTGTCGCAGTCCTCCTGCATCTCGTTCTTCTGGCCTCCGAAGTTCTCCATCTCGTAGAGCCTTATTCTGTAGGAGCCCTTGTGCTGTTGCAAAACAAAACAAGTGGGTTAGTGGTTATGACTGGAACCTGTGGATGTGTAGTTTCTTTGAGTTTCTTTTAGCGTCGCACCATCGGGATCATACGACAGGACCTGACGCAGTCTCCGAAGCCCATCATGCGCTGGTAGTCGGAGTACTCGCCCCTCCTCAGGAAGTACTGCTGACCCATGTAGTTGGGCCGGTCGTAGACCATGAAGCAGCCGCTCTCCACCTTGCAGGAGTGACACCTGCTCAGGTGGGACGACATGTCCGCGCAGTCGCTGCTGGTCTCATAGGAGCGACCCTGGAAGTTCTTGTCCTCGTAGAAGATGATCTGAAAAACAGGACCAGGGTATATTTAGTTTATTCATCTAAACTGAAATCTAAATACTAAATACTGCAGAGAGACTGTGTAATTCCTGGGTTCTCTGGATTCTGTTGACCAAACCTATCGTTCAATTCTTTATCTCATGCTTTTAAAAGAGTTGTAAATCCATCTACAGGTGCTGATCTAAACGTACAGGAAGACGGTCGTTGATTATAATTTCAAGAACATAACCTGAAAGTGTTTAAAGATCGTAAAATAACTAGTAACATGAGGTAGAACTCACCTTGCCGTGCATGGTGGCTGGTGCTTCGACTGATGCTATAGCAATCCTATCCAGGAACTAAGCCTTTTTTATACTAAACGCTTCACCCGAACAATTGATGGACGGATTGTATAGAAACCATGAGTCAGCAGCGTGTGGTGCAGGTCCCTGTGTTTGTGAATGCTGATGGGAGAAGCTCATTATGCCTCCTCTCACATGCTCCACCATTCTAGATTGAACTGTGTCCTTCATTTTAATTTTTTAATTTGCAATAATATCTAGATTCTGTCTCAAATAGAAGCTGAAATATATCTGAAACATGTTTGGAACACATGCCAGAGAAAAAAGACAAAAGTACACTTGTACATTGTTAGTTTTCAATTTTTTTTATTGCTGGAGTGACATTAGAAACTTTCATAATGAACATGTTATCTTCATACAAAAGTGTTCACAAATTCTGTGAAGGTCACAAATACTAATCTTAAATTCCAAAAGTACTTGCTTTGTCAAATATTTAGACACACAACATCTCTATAGTCAGATCATTTATTTGCACAATTACAATATTTGACAATGTGTTCGAAGTTTCTTACACTTAACAATGTAAACCAATGAGTTTTTCACATCATTGTTATTTAAATGTGAAATAACTTGAGTATATTATAGATTATAATCATTTTCAGGGAGGTCAATGCTACAGAAAAACAGATTAAGAAGAACTTTATTTTTTAAATGTACATATGTTTATGTCTCATTTCACAATGCTATCTTTTCCAGGTCTGTTGGGTAAATTGGTTTAAAACCACAATGAACCTTTTCCCTGATCAAATGACATGAAAAATGTTCATATTGAAAAGTATTGAACGTCACTTAAATCAAAAGATTGCAGGTTTGGCAGCGACTTCATGAAAATGATTAATATGAGATGATGGCATAGAAACTATCTCACACATTTAATATATAGATATTTTTTTATTCATAAATTGAAAACTATATTGGCAGGAAAGGTCTATTCCAGTTGTATGTTTTATATCATAGGACTACATGTCATGAAGCTGATGCTTTATTCAAAGTGACTAACATTTAGTTTATCATCTATGAGGGGCAGTTTGCTTGTGTGCATTTACTAAAACAGCTTCATGATCATAATTATAATACTATATGTAATAAACATGATTATTATTCATTATATTAATCATGTTGCACAGGAATAATAATTATTATTCACATTTTATCTCAATGTGCTTGATTTACACTGAATTACATTAGTGATAAATGTAATTTGTGTAAAGAAATGACTTCATTGGATTTTGAGTAAATTAGTTTTATTGGAGATGTAGATGAAGTTGTATGTTTTATGACCTTTTAAGCAGAGATGTTGATGCTTTTCCAGTATTCATTTCATGTGAGGTATTTGTTTTCATATGTTGGGAACATGCTTGTTTTGACAGCTCTTGATCAATGTTCATAATCCTCATTGCATTGATTCAATGTGTAAAATCAAACCACAAAAAAATAGCAGAAACAAGTGTTGATCGTTCAGGTTTTTTATTTCAAGATGGAAATGTCTAGCACATGTCGGTGATGCGCCTCATGCTCATGAACCTGGTGCCGCTCATGCCCATGTCCCTGAAGCTCCTGTACTCTCCGGGCCTCAGGTACATCATCTTGCCTCTGTAGTTGGGCTGCTCGTACATCAGCCAGTGGCCGTCCATCACCTGGGAGGACATGCAGTCGGACATGCGGTAACGCTCCATGATGTTCTCACAGTCGTCCATCAGCTCGTTGCTCTGACCGCCGAAGTTCTCCCTTTCGTAGATCTTCATCCTGAACTGGCCACGGTGCTGGTGAAGTAACAACGGAATCATTAATTTAGTTAAAACACATTATCATTCGATGGATGTCAGAGGTTTTGTTGCTGTGTGTGAAACCTACCATGGGAATCATACGGCAAGACTTGATGCCACCGCTCATTCCCATCATGCTCATGTAGTCGGCGTACTCGCCCCTCCTCATGTAGTACTGGTTTCCCATGAAGTTGGTGCGGTCGTAGACCATGAAGCAGCCGCTCTCCACCCTGCAGGACTGGCACCTGTTCAGGTAGGAGGACATGTCGGAGCAGTCGCTCATGCACTCATAGGAGCGACCCTGGAAGTTCCTCTCCTCGTAGAAGATGATCTGGAGAAACATAAATTTGGATTTAGGGTTGAGTTTGATAATCCTGTTGTTCTTTTTTCCCCAATAACCCAGAAGCTTACCTTGCCCATGCTCATGTCAGTGGTGGTCATACTTGTAGGTGAGCTGCTGCTGTTGCTTCGGCTACTGCTGCACTGCTGTCCTCTTTGGTTTAACCCTTGCTTTTATACAGGACGCAGGCCACCGGGGTCAGTGGGCCCCCTTTGTTAAAAGCCCTGACCCAGCAGCCTGCACCAGAGAACTGTACAGGCCTGTGTTGCTGTGTGTTGGAGTATCACATGACCAGGCCCTCGAAGACTTTAGAAACTCTCTCTCTTTTGATGATATGACACAAAGCTTTTTTTTCAATTCTGAGTTTATTGTGTCCGAGGGCAACACGTACGTCCGACGCAGTTCAGGGACGGTTACGGCAAAAATCTGTGTTGAGCTCAGCAAAGCAATTTTGTCCTTTGGTTCATCTTCAGCTTGTTGTTCCTGAAACTTGAATTATCATAGTTTTAGCCTTTTAATCTTAGAAAGTTATGAGCTAGACAATGAGGGGAAATGATAATAACTTTTATTGTCTAAAATATTGATAGGTCGTATTGATAGCAAACATTAGCTCACTTCACAGTAGCCGTCCCGTTAGCTTCCATCAGAGACACAGAGAATGCATCATCGCTGTCGGAAAAAAAAAAGAGCTAAAATAAATGGAGCTTTTTTGCCTTTTAATTCCTCTTTAGCTTGTGCTCGCTGTTCCTGAAATTAAATGGTCAAGATTTTTCCATTTTATCGCACAAATTATCAGCTGGAAAAGAATAAATCAGAGTAATGTTTGTTCTTCAAAATCTTGATGAGTCTTTGACATCTCCCACTAAATTACTTCATTAGAGGCTCATATTAGCTTCTGTCAGATGCACAACTTAAGCATCACGACCGGTAAATAGCTCATTAATACGCTAATTTGTCTCTTAGTTCAAATATGTGCTTGATGTTCAAGGAGCATGAAACTAAACGTTCGTAGTTTTTTCTTAATCATCCTACAAACGCAGGAAGACAAGACGTAATGAGAGAAATGTTTATTGGATCAAGAGGGGCATCGACAACATGAGTTAATGAAAGTGAAGTTATTTACATATGTATGTTTACACAGATATTATTTATACATTTACATGTTTACACACATACTATTTATACATTTATGTGTTTACATCGGGAAAACAGTTGTAGTAAGTTGTTGAATCTGCCTCTGTGGCCTTTCTGGCTTCTTATTGGTCAGTTCAGTCACATGAGAGTCAGAAGCAGGAAGTGAGTGCTTGTGTGGGTCGTCATCCATCTTCATCCTGTTGTTTATTCCGGTTAAGAGTGATCCAACCACCCGGCATCGAATGTCATGTTCAACCGAAAATAGCTAGTTTCGTAAATGGCTCCTTTTTGCTTCAGAGTTTTGTCTTGTAGTTCATCTTTGCTCATTTTTCTAAAGTGGAATTTGTATTGTTTCAGCTTTTTAATCGTACAAATCATCAGCTAGACCTAACGAGAGTAATGTTTATGACTATGATGCATCGACACCAAACTAACTAATCAGCTTGCTTCATGCTTCCATTGGCTCGAGAACAAAGACACTCAACAGGGTAAGTTTTTACATTTAATCTTTTTTAGTTTATGTTTACATATGAATTTATATTTACCATGTCCTTTCTATTAATGTTGTGTGAAACTGTAGTTGTAGGTTGTTAATCGTATAAAGGACTTAAAGGCTCCTTGTGGCTCCTGTTCACGGCTCAACCACAACGCCTCCTCTGAAATCCCAGTTTTCCAAAGTGTCTCAAATGCTGTAGATGTTCATCCAGGTTTTGAAACCAGGAACCAGAGGTCACTAGCTTGAACCAATATGTAGTAGCATGGTTATCAAAGCTAACTGTGTATTCATTCACGATTTGTGATATTAATTGTACCACTAATAATTTAGATGCCTAAAATGTGTCAGACACACGTAAACCTTTTTTCTACTTTGACAAATTAAAAGCCTACATCTCAATTAATTTTTCATCTCTGAAGTTCTATGGTTCCTTTGTGTGTTGAGTTGATCTTTAAATTGTAAAGACAAATGTGTCATGGAACTAAAAACACAGCACAATGAATATGTTGAGTTCAATGACCCATCATTTATTACTGTGTGGTTGTGAACATTCTTGTGACAAGTCAGTAAACTCCATAAGAAATCATTTAGTGCAGCAATTTCTTTATTTAGTGGCATTTGCTACAGACATTGAACATTGAGTGAACTTTCAGTTGTAGGAATCCGTGATGCGCCTCATGCTCATGAACCTGGTGCCGCTCATGCCCATGTCCCTGAAGCTCCTGTACTCTCCGGGCCTCATGTACATCATCTTGCCTCTGTAGTTGGGCTGCTCGTACATCAGCCAGTAACCGTCCTGCACGTGGCAGGACATGCAGTCGGACATGCGGTAGCGGTCCTGGATGTTGTCACAGTCGTCCATCAGCTCGTTGCTCTGACCACCGAAGTTCTCCCTCTCGTAGATCTTCATCCTGTACTGGCCACGGTGCTGTAAAGCCAAAAGAAAGTTACACGTCAGACTAATATCAGAGCTGTAGAAGTACTACTTGGTAATATTCAGTGGACGGAGTAGTTACCATGGGGATCATGCGACAAGACCTGATGCACTCCCTCATTCCCATCATGCTCATGTAGTCGGAGTACTCGCCCCTCCTCATGAAGAACTGGTTTCCCATGTAGTTGGGGCGGTCGTAGACCATGAAGCAGCCGCTCTCCACCCTGCAGGAGTGGGACCTGTTCAGGTAGGTGCTCATGTCAGAGCTGTCGCTCATGCACTCATAGGTGCGACCCTGGAAGTTCTTCTCCTCGTAGAAGATGATCTGGAAAAAAGTAAGTCATAAAAGTTAGATGGTAAAAAACAGGAGATAGGTGAAGTTAAAATAAGTAATTGTCAGCTTATTAAAAAAGCAGATCAGAAGCACCTTTCCCCTCATGTTCATGCCGGTGTTGCTCATGTTGGCTGTGGATGTGTTCACTCAACGCTACTGACTGACTACCATGGTTAAACCCTTTCCTTTTATAGCTGACTGGATTGGACAGAACTAGTGACCCCCTTCAAAAAAAAACCTTACTCATCAACTCAGTGAAGCCTCTAGAACACAGATTTGAGTAAAAAGAGTGTGAAAGGGCTCATAATAGCTTCTGTCAAATGAACGACTTACACATCACGGTCGGTAAATAGCTTGTTAATACGCTAATTCATCTCTAAGTTAAAATATGTGCTTGATGTTCAAGGAGCGTGAAACTAAATTCTCTTAGTTTTCACTTCATAATCTTACAAACGCAAGAAGACAAGATGTGATGAGAGAAATGTTTATTGGATCAAATGTTGCATCGACAACAAAATGAGTTAATGAAACTTAACAGTGAAGTTATTTACATATGTATGTTTACTCGTATATTATCTATAGAATAACATGTTTAAACATATACTATTTATACATTGACATATTTAAGTGTTTACATCGGGAAACAGTAGTAATGAGTTGTTTAATCTGCCTCTGGGGCCTATCTGGCTTCTTATTGCTCAGTTTAGTCACATGAGAGCCAGAAGCAGGAATTTAGTGCTTGTTTAGAGAAAAGTGACGTTCGACTGAAAGACGTCATCCATCTTCAACCTGTTGTTTATTCAGATTAAGAGTGATCCAACCGCCCGGCATCGAACCGTGATGTTCAACCAACTATAGCTAGTTTCGTGAGTGGCTCCCTTTTGCTTCAGTGTTTTGTCTTGTAGTTCATCTTTGCTCATTTTTTCCGAAGCGGAATTTTTGTAATTTCAGCTTTTTAATCGTACAAATCTTCAGCTAGACCTAATGAGAGTAATGTTTATGTCTATGATGCATCGACACCAAACTAACATCACCTTGTTTCATGCTTCCATTGGCTCGAGAACAAAGAAGCTCAACAGGGTAAGTTTTTAAATTTAATCTTTTTTAGTTTATTTTACATGTGTATTTATATTTACCATGTCATTTCTAATAATGTTGTGTGAAACTATAGTTGTAGCCTGTTAATCATATTAATGACTAAAAGGCTCCTTGTGGCTCCTGTTCACGGATCAACCACAACGCCGCCTCTGAAGTCACAGTTTTCCAAAGTGTCTCAGATTCTGTAGATGATCATCCAGGTTTTGAAACCAGTAACAATACATCACTAGCTTGAACCAATATATTGTAGCATGGTTATCAAAGCTAACTGTGTATTCATTCACGATTTGTGATATTAATTGTACCACTAATAATTTAGATGCCTAAAATGTGTCAGACACACATAAACCTTTTTTCTACTTTGACAAATTAAAAGCCTACATCTCAATTAATTTTTCATCTCTGAAGTTCTATGGTTCCTTTGTGTGTTGAGTTGATCTTAAAATTGTAAAGACAAATGTGTCACGGAACTAAAAACACAGCACAATGAATATGTTGAGTTCAATGACCCATCATTTATTAGTGTATGTTAGTGAACAATCTAGTGACAAGGCAGTAATCTCCATAAGAAATCATTTAGTGCAGCAATTTCTTTATTTAGTGGCATTTGCTACAGACATTGAACATTGAGTGAACTTTTAGTTGTAGGAATCCGTGATGCGCCTCATGCTCATGAACCTGGTGCCACTCATGCCCATGTCCCTGAAGCTCCTGTACTCTCCGGGCCTCAGGTACATCATCTTGCCTCTGTAGTTGGGCTGCTCGTACATCAGCCAGTGGCCGTCCTGCACGTGGCAGGACATGCAGTCGGACATGCGGTAGCGGTCCTGGATGTTGTCGCAGTCGTCCATCAGCTCGTTGCTCTGACCGCCGAAGTTCTCCCTCTCATAGATCTTCATCCTGTACTGGCCACGGTGCTGGAGAGCCGAAAGAAAATTACGCGTTAGAATAATATCAGAGCTGTAGAAGTTGTGGAAGTACTAATAAGTCATTTTCAGTGGACGCAGTAGTTACCATGGGGATCATGCGACAAGACCTGATGCACTCCCTCATTCCCATCATGCTCATGCAGTCGGAGTACTCGCCCCTCCTCATGAAGAACTGGTTTCCCATGTAGTTGGGGCAGTCGTAGACCATGAAGCAGCCGCTCTCCACCCTGCAGGAGTGGCACCTGTTCAGGTAGGTGCTCATGTCGGAGCTGTCGCTCATGCACTCGTGGGTGCGACCCTGGAAGTTCTTCTCCTCGTAGAAGATGATCTGGAAAAAAGTAAGTCATAAAAGTTAGATGGTAATAAACAGGAGATAGGTGAAGTTAAACTAAGTTATTGTCAGCTTATTAAAAAAGCTAATCAGAAGCACCTTTCCCCTCATGTTCATGCCGGTGTTGCTCATGTTGGCTGTGGATGTGTTCACTCGACGCTACTGACTGACTACCATGGTTTAACCCTTTCCTTTTATACCTGACTGGATGAACACAACTAGTGGCCCCCCTCAGAGAACCCCTTACTCATCAACTCACTGAAGCCTCTAGAACACAGATTTGAGTAAAAAGCGGGTGAAAGGGCTCATATTAGCTTCTGTCAGATGAACGACTTACACATCACGGTCGGTAAATAGCTTGTTAATACGCTAATTCGTCTCTTAGGTCACACATGGCTCGATGTTCAAGGAGAGTAGAACTACATTTTTTTAATTTTTTGCTTCATTATCTTACAAACGCAGGAAGACAAGACATCATGAGAGAAATGTTCATTGGATCAAATGTTGCATAGACAACAAACATGAGTTAATGAAACTTTACAGGGAAGTTATTCACATATGTATGTTTACACATATATTATTTATTAAGGCTGTCAACTTTAACGTGTTAACACTTGCGATTAATCTGGAAACCGGAACATGTTAATTTTTTTTTTAACGCAAATTAATCATATCACCAAGTCTGACCCCAATTTCCTGCCGTAGTCCTCCAGCGCAGACGTTTACCTGCCTGTGGGTGAAGAAGTAGAAGTGATGAGTGAGGAGACAGGCCCGGTGTGCTTAACGGCAAATGTAGATTAAAAAAGCTTTCGATTGGGAGCAGTGTTAATTTTGGCAGCTATTATTTAGTTTTAGTCACATTTAGTCATTTTTATCCTTCTTAGTTTTAGTCTAGTTTTTGTCACATTTAATAGCCACATTAAACTCCTTTTCTATAAAAACATATAGCTGCAACCTAATAGCTTAAAAATATATATTTAGTTTTTAATGTGAAAACAAAAAGGGAGAGCAGGTCAGACTGGAGCCGAACACAGAAACTGAACATCGGTACAAACCAACTGCAGCTTCTGCTCTGATCAAGAAGCTGCAGCGCGGATCTCTGATCAGCTGAGACCAGAGAAACTCTGTGTTTTCACTGTTTCCATAGTTAAGAAGCAGTCAGTCACTGAGAGGCTGCTCCACGAGAACGCGCTCTGCTTTCACTGTGTCTCTCTGAGCGAGTGCGCGGGGCGGGGGGCGGAGCTACGGACCGGATCGCTATCTGGGGCGCACACACACACAGACACACACTCACTCGCCCGCTCCTGATACTTCATGACGGTCTGATACGATGATGTTTTACATTACATTACATGTCATTTAGCTGACGCTTTTATCCAAAGCGACTTACATTTTTAGAACACTCAGCATTTATGAGGGGCCATTTAGGGGTTCAGTATCTTGCCAAGGACACTTAGGCATGCAGATGGGATAGAGTGGGATTCGAACCGGCAACCTTCTTGTTGCAGAGCACCCGCTCTATCCCCTAGGCCACGCTCTCCCCGTTTTAAAAATTATTGTGACTTAGTCATCCACCAATATTTTCGTCTCGTCTCGTCAACGAAAATTAAAATTGATTTCGTCATAGTTTTTATTTTCACAGATTCGTTTTCGTTACGTCTTTGTCTCGTCTTCGTCATGGAAAAAAGGTCGTTAACGAATATATTTCGTCTTCGTCAACGAAATTAACACTGATTGGGAGTTTTGATAAAACTAAATTTGTGTGTACATACTGCGGGGGAGGGGGGGGGGCTGCTATCACTGTGTTGCAGAGTTCAGCAGGGTGAGAGCTGCAGGGATGAATCTGTTCCTGAACCTGCTAGTCCGGGAACGGAGGACCCTGAAGTGCCTCCCAGAAGGGAGCTGTCCTTGACAATGCTGCATGCTCTCCGCAGACATCTCTTGCTCTGGACAGCTGCAATGGTGGGGAGTGAGGAACTGTTGATGCATTGGGCAGTTTTCACCACCCTCTGCAGTGACTTCCGGTCTGCAACAGAGCAGCTGCCTTACCATACTGAGATGCAGTTGGTGAGGATGCTCTCGATGGTGCAGCGGTAGAAATTCACATGAATCTGAGGAGACAGATGAGCCGTCCATATCAACCTCTGTCCTGTTGATATGGATGGGGGTGTGTGTGCCACCTTTCTTCCTGTAGTCCACAATGAGCTCTTTGGTCGCCTTGGTGTTGGGAGCCAGGGCGGCTGTGGCTGAGGGTTAGAGTGGTCGTCCTCCAACCTGAAGGTCGGCGGTTCGATCCCCAGTCTGAACAATCTGCATGCCGTAGTGTCCTTGGGCAAGATGCTGAACCCTGAATGGCCCCCCATAGAATACCAAAGTGCTGGGATAGACTCACTGTATGAATGTGTGTGTGATTGGGTGAATGTGAAACTGTACTGTAATGCGCTTTGAGTGGTCATCAAGACTAGAAAAGCGCTATATAAATACAAATCCATTTAGCATTTGTTGTCGGCGCACCACTCTGTCAGTTTCTGGACCTCTATCTAATACCTGTACATGTATTAGATACCTGTTGTTATTGTTGTTATTGTCCAGGTGAGGGAGTGCGGAGTGAAGTCCCGTGGAGATGGCATCCTTGGTACTTCTGTTCTGGCGGTAGGCACATTGGAAGGGGTCCAGTGTGTGTGGTAAACAGGTTTTGAGGTGAGCCAGGACCACCTCTCAAAGCACTTCATAATTGTGGGGGTGGGTTCAACAGGGCGAAAGTCGTTGAGGCTCGCTGCAGTGGAGTGTTTAGGCACCGGCACGATGGAGGTGGTTTTAAAGCACGTGGGGACAGCTGCTTGGGCCAGTGACAGGTTGAATATATCAGTCATGACCTCAGCTAGCTGGCCAGCACAGGCCCTGAGCATGCGTCCGGGGATGCCATCAGTAAAGTAAAAAGTAAAGTAAAGTAGCTTTATTGTCAATTTCTTACATGTTCAGAACATACAAGGAATCGATGTTTCCAACGTTTCCCACTCTCCCACAGTGAGACATATAAAGTGCACAGGCACAACAGATAACACAAGACATTTCCTAATACTAAGTAAACATACAGAATTTTTGTACAGCAGCATAAAGTTCTCTAAAAGTGTAAACGTAGTGATTTAAGTCATAAAGTGCAAACAGTACAAGAAGTACAAGAGAGTCCTGAGTGTTTTTAGTTTTTTTGGGGGGGGATTAAGCCTCCAGTCAGACTAGAGGATTTGGCTGGGGGGAGTGAGGGGAGAGAATTTAGCTTCCTGACAGCTTGGTGTATGAAACTATTTCCGAGTCTGGTGGTGCGGCAACGGAGGCTCCTGTACCTTCTTCCAGAGGGTAGGAGGCTGAACAGACCGTGTGCGGGGTGGCTGGTGTCGCTCACGATCGAGGTGGCTTTCCGGGTGAGGCGGGTGGTGTAAGTGTCTTGCACGGAAGGGAGTGGGGCACCAATGATCTTACCAGCTGTGTTGACTATGCGTTGCAGTCTCTGGGTAGAGAACAGAGCAGATTGCGTCCTCTGTGGAACGTTTACCCCGATATGCAAACTGAAAGGGTTCCAGGGTGGGGGGGAGGATGGACTTGATGTGAGACATGACTAGCCGTTCAAAGCACTTCATAACGATGGGGGTCAGTGCCACAGGGCGATAGTCATTGAAGCAGGATGGAGCCGGTTTCTTTGGCACAGGTATGATGATGGAGGTCTTGAGATGTGATGAACAGCAGCCTGACTCAGAGAAGTGTTGAAGATATTCGTGAAGATGTCTTTAAGCTCCTCTGCGCAGTCCCTCAGTACACGGCCTGGAATGTTGTCTGGGCCTGTTGCTTTCCTGGGGTTGATAGTGGAGAGTGCCCTCTTCACACTTTCGGCAGACAGGCACAGAACCTGGTCGTGTGTGTGTGTGTGTGGGGGGGGGTTCTGTGGGCTTGTGTTGTTTGTTGCTTCGAACCGTGCAAAGAAGCTGTTGAGGTCGTTGATGGTCTGGATGCCCTGCCACAGGCTGCGCATGTCTCTGCTGTCTTTGAAGTGGCTGGTTATCTTTTTGAAGTAGTCCTGTTTTGCTCTTCCGATGCCACGGGACAGGCTGGCTCTTGCTGTTC
Organism: Platichthys flesus; assembly: GCF_949316205.1. Taxonomy (NCBI): domain Eukaryota; kingdom Metazoa; phylum Chordata; class Actinopteri; order Pleuronectiformes; family Pleuronectidae; genus Platichthys; species Platichthys flesus. Next base: position 2,040,646 of record NC_084957.1, read on the forward strand.
TCAAGCCAATTCTATCCCCGGCTCTGAAGGCTTTGTCTCTGGCCCTCAGCAGCCGATGGACAGCTCCTGTCAGCCATGGGTTCTTGTTAGCCCGAGTGATGATGGTCTTTGTGTGGGTCACATCATCTGTGCATTTGCAGATGTAGGAGAGAACAGTGTCTGTAAGCTCCTCATTGTCTATGTGGTTGTTGTATGTAGCTGCTTGCGTGAACATATCCCAGTCTGTTGTCGCAAGACAGTCCTGGAGAGCACACCTTGATCCATCCGGCCACACTGTAATCTCTTTCCGGACCGATCTTTCCACTTTCTATCTGGGCATATATGCTGGCATTAGCATGACAGTGATGTGGTCGGAAAGTCCGATGTGGGGGAGGGGGGAGGCCTTGTATGCTCCTTTGTGTGCGGTATAAACCAGGTCCAAGGTGTTTTTCTCCCTTGTTGGAAAATTAACATGCTGATGAAGTTTTGGTAGAACAGTCTTAAGATCAGCATGATTAAAATCTCCAGCGATGATTATAAATCCATCTGGGTGTGCTGTCTGTTGTTCGCTGATAGCCTGATAAAGTTCACAAAGTGCCGCTTCCCTGTCACTGCAGCTGGAGGTGGAAGGGATATATACCGCGATGATTAAAACCGCAGTGAATTCCCTCGGCAGATAGAAAGGACGGCACTTTATGATCATGAACTCCGCCAGTGGTGAACAGTGTCTGCATACAACCACAGCGTCCTGGCACCACGCATCACGTGTGTAAACACAAACTCCTCCACAACGTTGTTTACCTAAGTTGACGAGGGCTCTGTCCGCTCGATAGCATGTTAGCTGCTCCAGATGTACAGCGGAGTCGGGGATATTATCATTCAGCCTTGTTTCAGTGAAAACAAGCACACAGCAGTTACTCACTGTCCGATTCGCTGACCTCAGCAGTCGTATATGATCCATTTTATTGTCCAAGGATCGCACGTTAGCCATGATGATGGATGGTATGGCTGGGCGAGTTGGGCTAGCCGCTAGCCTAGCTCGGATACCTCCGCGCTTGCCCCTCTTCTGCTTCCTCGCAAACCGTTTCCGACGTCTCTTTATCGGGGCTGTGGTTGCAGTCGGGTCCGGTGTAGTCACGGGCTGGCGGAGTAATCCGAGCTCCTTGATGGTTGTCTCTGTTGTTGTATCCAAACCGTTGTTAATCTTGCTCTTGCAGATGTCTAACAGAGCCTGTTGACTGTACTCATAATCCGACGCAAACAGACGAGACGAACACGGAAAAATTCCGACAAACACTTATTAAATAAACAAAACACCGCTTTGTTGGGAGCGCGAGTGGTCGCTGCGTCTACACGCGCCGCCATCTTCAAGATGTAAGGCCTGCAGCCTTACGTGCATTGATCCTGCTCAGTGCAGCACACACGTCGATGGAGGAGACTGTGAGGGGCTGGTGGTCTGTAGCGAGCACAGCCTTGATTCAAGATTCAAGATTCAAGATTTTTATTGTCAAATGCACAACAGTAACAGTAAGCAGTCGCTGGCAGTGAAATGCTTGAGTCTCAGGCTCTCTTCTAACAATGCTCCAGTAATTACAACCTATACAATAAAATAGAATAAAATGGAATATCAAAATTTAAAATAAGAAAATAATGTATATATATGTAAATATATATAAACAACTGAGGAGAAAATAAAACCACAAAAGTGCAATATGCAGATATGTCACGGAGAGGAGTTTAAAAGTCTTATGGCCTGGGGGATGAAACTGTCTCTGAGCCTGGTGGTTCGAGCCCGGATACTGCGGTACCGTCGGCCAGGTGGCAGCAAGCAAAAATGTTTATGGCTGGAGTGAAAGGGGTCTTTAATAATCCGGCTGCTCTTCTTCCTGCACCGCTGGGTGTAGAGGTCCTTTATGGATGGTAGCGCTGTCCTGGTGATGTGCTGGGCAGACTTCACCACCCTCTGTAAAGACTTACGGTTCAGGGCGGTGCAGCTGCCATACCAGGCGGTGATGCAGCCAGTCAGGATGCTCTCAATGGTGCATCTGTAGAAGTTGCAGAGAATCCTGGAGTCCATGTGGAGCTTCCGTAGCCTGGGGAGGAAGAAGAGCCGCTGTCTGGCCGTCTTCCTGATGGAGTCTGTGTGATGGGTCCAGGTCAGGTCATCAGTGATGTGGACCCCGAGGAACTTGAAGCTGCTGACTTGCTCCACCGTAGCCCCATTGATGGAGAGGAGGTCATGTTCTTCTCCTCGTCTCTTCCTGTAGTCCACGATCAGCTCCTTCGTTTTGCTGACGTTGAGATGGAGGTTGATGTCCTGGAACCAAGATGTCAGGGCTCTGACTCCTCTCTGTAGGCCTTCTCATCGTTGCCAGTGATCAGGCCTATGACAGTGGTGTCATCAGCAAACTGGACGATGGTGTTGGAGCTGTGGGTGGCCACGCAGTCATGCGTGAACTGGAAGTACAGGAGAGGACTGAGAACCCAGAATTCAGTATCCACTCACGGAGGGCGATGTTGAGCCCAAGGTCTCTGAGCTTGGTGACGAGCTTTAGGGGCACGATGGTGTTGAATCCTGAACTGTAGTCGATGAACAGCGGGAGAGGGGGAGAGGGCAGTGTGGAGGGTGAGGGAGATGGCATCTGCAGTCGACCTATTGGACCTGTAGGCAAACTGAAGAGGGTCCAGAGAGTCAGGGAGGGAGGAGGTGATGAATGGTTGGACCAGCCGCTCAAAGCACTTCACGATGATGGAAGTGAGTGCTACTGGGCGGTAGTCGTTCAGGCAGATGATTTTTTTTTTTTTGGGAACAGGGACAATGATTGTCTTCTTGAAGCATGCAGGGACTACAGACTGGAGCAGTGACAGGTTGAAGATGTGAACACATCTGCCAGCTGATTTGCACACACTTTGAGAGCTCGGCCGGGGATCCCATCAGGTCCAGGTGCCTTGCATGTGTTGATCCGGTTGAGGGGGTTCTCAGTCCGGCCCACATGTTCCTAGTATTGGAGCCCTTGTAATGGGACTCCACTTTGTTCCTGAAGAGTCTCTTAGCACTGCTAATAGCACTCCGGAGCGCGTACATGGATTTCTTGTATTCCTCCAGATCCCCCGAGATGAAGGCAGCAGTCCGTGCTTTGAGTTTAGCATGGACGTCACCATTATCCAGGGCTTCTGGTTGGGAAATGTTTTTACTGTAATCCTGGGTAAGACCATCGATGGCAGATGACGCATCCGTGTACGTGTTGATGTCATCATCCTGGAACACGCACCACTCCGTTGTGCTGAAGCAGTCCTGAAGAACCGAGTCTGATTGATCGGTCCACTGCTGAATAGTAGGAGTCACCGGTCTGTCACGCTTGAGTTTCTACCTATAGGAAGGCAGCAGCAGGACGGAAACGTGATCTGATTTGCCGAATGGGGGACTGGGGAGGGCCTTATACGTACCCCGGAAGGGAGTGTAAACATGTTTATACATGATCCGGGTAGCTGATGTGTTGGAAGTAACTCAGCAGGACTTTCCTCATCTTGCCGTTGTTAAAATCCCCTGCCACGATAAACGCAGCCTCGGGCCGTGATGTCTCTGTCCTGTCGATCACTGCATGCAGCTCGTCCAGTGCCTGGTTAGTGTCGGCGCTGGGCGGGATGTACACCGCTGTTAGAATGACCGATGTAAACTCCCTCGGGATGTAATAAGGTCGGCATCTGATCATGAGGTGCTCCTGGTCCGGAGTACAGCCTGAAGAAATAATCCTCACATCAGAGCACCACAGATTATTCACCATGAAGCAGACACCCCCTCCCTTGCTCTTACCTGAGTTTGTTGTCCGGTCCTGGCGGTGAATGGAGACCCCCTCGGGAACAATGGCGGAGTCCGGGATCGAGGGGTCGAGCCAAGTCTCTGTGAAAACCATCACGTTACAAAACTTGATGTCCCGTCTCCTTTGTTTGTTGTCGGTGGCGGTGAAAAAGTGTTTTTTACCGTCAAACAGATGGACAGAAGTTGTTCTCTATCATATATGATGATAGGGCTTGCTTTACCAGAGTGCATGATAAAAAATAAGTGGAATAAATAACAAGATAGAAAAAAAAAAGAGCAGAGCTGTGGGAGAGTGCGAGACACAGCAGCCTTCCACGGCGCCGGTCGGAATATAGCCGCCTCCTGGTTGTCCCTGTCGAAGCGAGCATAAAAGCTGTTAAGCTCGTCAAGGAATGAGTCATCGCTGTTTTGGGGGGATGTGCTGGTGGGTTTGTAGTCAGTTAAAGCTTGAATGCCTTGCCACATATGTCGGGGGTCGGAGTTCTTCTTGAAGTGCTCCTCAATCCTTAGCGTGTGGCAGTGCTTTGCCTTCTTGATGCCCCTCTTCAGGTCAGCCCTGGGTGAACTGTAGGCCTGATCTGAAAGCGATGTCTCGTGCCTTCAGCAGTAGGCGGACCTCTTTGTTCATCATTGGTTCTGGTTAGGAAATGTAGTGATACGTTGATGTTGGTGTTGATGAAGTCCAGAACGGAAGAGGCATAGGAGTCAATGTCCGTGTGGGAGTCCAGTGTGGCCTGAACGGCTTTGTTCACATAGATGCACAGGCCCCAACCTGTGGTCTTACTGGAGTCATCAGCTGTTCTATCCGCCCGGAGGAGGTAGCGCCCCATTAGCTCGATGGCGCTGTCGAGAACGCTGCTGTTGAGCCATGTTTCTGTGATAATCATGATGTTGAAGTCCATAATCCATTTGTGTGTGGGGATCCGCAGCTTGCAGCTCGACCATTTTGTTCGCCAGAGACCGAACATTGGCGAGGAAAAGGCTCGTTAGAGATAGCCGGTGAGGAGTTAGCTTTAGCTTTAGCTTAGCCCACCTCTCTTCCCCCGTCTTTGTTTACGATCTCGACGCTGCCTGTGAGCACTTCCGGTCGGCGTCTCCGGGTTGGTAGCCTCGATAGCTCTGACGATCTCGGGAATGAAACTTGAACCATCGAAAGAGTGGGTAGAAGAACAAGATCCGATGTCTAAAAGATCCTGTTGGCTGTAGACAGTATTCGCAAGACTGTTCTGAGTGGACGGACAGAAACAAATTTGGGAAGACACTGAGCCTCACGTTGTGCACGCGCCGCCATCTTGGCAATTTATTGCACTGACAGTAGACCACTGGACATCAGTAAGCAAATATAACTACCTCGGCATAACACCCCACTTATAGAAAAAGTTCAAAAGTATGAAGTCATGTTATTTATTGTAGAGTTTGAAAAGGGACCGTTTACTTTGTTTCTTCAAAGACACCATGGCATTCATTTTCTTTTTAAACCTTAAGCCAACTCAATGAAAAAGTCATGTGGGTAAAATTTTACATTTTACAAATTATTTACAGGTAAGCAGTTTTTTTTTGTACTTGATGAGGTGGTCTGCTAATTAAGTTAACATTTTATGGATGTAGATGTTCAGTGAATTAAGGTATTCTAATTGCCTGAGATGTAAAATAAAGTTTAAAAAAGACCTAACCAGTTTTTTATACATTTCTTTATTCAAACGCCATACTTGTAAATAGTATTAAATAATATTTAATTGTGTGATAAATCATGATTAATCACAGCCTATTGATGTGATTAACTTGATTATTAGCACTATTATTTATACATTTACGTGTTAACATCGGGAAAACAGTTGTAATGATTTGTTAAATCTGCCTCTGGGGACTTTCTGGCTTCTTGTTGGTCAGTTCAGTCACATGAGTGTCAGAAGCAGGAAGCGAGTGCTTGTGTGGGACGTCATCCATCTTCATCCTGTTGTTTATTCAGGTTAAGAGTGATCCAACCGCCCGGCATTGAACCGTCATGTTCAACCGACAATAGCTAGTTTCGTAAGTGGCTCCCTTTTGCTTCAGTGTTTTGTCTTGTAGTTCATCTTTGCTCATTGTTTGCGAAACAGAATTTTTATAGTTTTAGCTTTTTAATCTTACAAATCGTCAGCTAGAACTAATGAGAGTAATGTTTATTGTCTATGATGCATCGACACCAAACTAAGATCAACTTGCTTCATGCTTCCCTTGGCTCGAGAACAAAGAAGCTCAACAGGGTAAGTTATTCAATTGTTTCTTTTAGTTTATGCTTATATATGTATTCATATGTATCATGTCCTTTCTATTAATGTTGTATTAAACTGTAATTGTAGCTTGTTAATTGTATAAATTACTTAAAGGCTCCTTGTGGCTCCTGTTCACGGCTCAACCAAAACGCCGCCTCTGAAATCACAGTTTTCCAGAGTGTCTCAGATGCTGTAGATGATCATCCAGGTTTTGAAACCAGTAACAAGACGTCACTAGCTTGAACCAATATATTGTAGCATGGTTGACAAAGCTAACCGTGGATTCATTCCCGATTTGTGATATTAATTGTACCACTAATAACTCAGATGCCTAAAATGTGGCCGACACGTAAACCTTTTTTTACTTTAACAAATTAAAAGCCTACATCTCATTTAATTTTTCATCTCTGAAGTTCTCTGGTTCCTTTGTGTGTTGAGTTGATCTTTAAGTTTAAAGACAAATGTTTCATGGAACTAAAAACACAGCACATTGAATATGTTGAGTTCAATGACCCATAATTTATTACTGTGTGGTAGTGAACAATCTTGTGACAAGGCAGTAAGCTCCATAATAAATCATTTAGTGCATCAATTTCTTTATTTAGTGGCATTTGCTACAGACATTGAACATTGAGTGAACTTTTAGTTGCAGGAATCCGTGATGCGCCTCATGCTCATGAACCTGGTGCCGCTCATGCCCATGTCCCTGAAGCTCCTGTACTCTCCGGGCCTCATGTACATCATCTTGCCTCTGTAGTTGGGCTGCTCATACACCAGCCAGTGGCCGTCCATCACGTGGCAGGACATGCAGTCGGACATGCGGTAGCGGTCCTGGATGTTGTCGCAGTCTTCCATCAGCTCGTTGCTCTGACCGCCGAAGTTCTCCCTCTCGTAGATCTTCATCCTGTACTGGCCACGGTGCTGGAGAGCCGACAGAAAGTTACACGTCTTAAAAATATAAGAGCTGTAGAAGTTCTACTTAGTGATATTCAGTGGACGGAGTAGTTACCATGGGGATCATGCGACAAGACCTGATGCACTCCCTCATTCCCATCATGCTCATGTAGTCGGAGTACTCGCCCCTCCTCATGAAGAACTGGTTTCCCATGTAGTTGGGGCGGTCGTAGACCATGAAGCAGCCGCTCTCCACCCTGCAGGAGTGGGACCTGTTCAGGTAGGTGCTCATGTCGGAGCTGTCGCTCATGCACTCATATGTGCGACCCTGGAAGTTCTTCTCCTCGTAGAAGATGATCTGGAAAAAAGTAAGTGGTAAAAGTTAGATGGTTAAAAACAGGAGATAGGTGAAGTTAAACTAAGTTATTGTCAGCTTATTAAAAAAGCTGATCAGAAGCACCTTTCCCCTCATGTTCATGCCGGTGTTGCTCATGTTGGCTGTGGATGTGTTCACTCGACGCTACTGACTGACTACCATTGTTTAACCCTTTCCTTTTATACCTGACTGGATGAACAGAACTAGTGGCCCCCCTCAGAGAACCCCTTACTCATCAACTCACTGAAGCCTCTAGAACACAGATTTGAGTAAAAAGAGGGTTAAAGGGCTCATATTAGCTTCTGTCAGATGAACGACTTACACATCACGGTCGGTAAATAGCTCATTAATGTTCTAATTCATCTCTTAAGTTAAAATATGCGCTTGATGTTCAAGGAGCGTGAAACTAAATTTTCTTATTTTCGCTTCATCTTACAAACGCAGGAAGACAAGATGTAATGAGAGAAATGTTTATTCGATAAAATGTTGCATGGACAACAAACATGAGTTAATGAAACTTTACAGTGAAGTTATTTACATATATATGTTTACTCATATATTATTTATATATTTACATGTTTACACATGTATTCTTTTAAATGTACATGTTTACATCTGAACAACAGTTGTAATGATTTGTTGAATCTATCTCTGGGGGCTTTCTGGCTTCTAATTGGTCAGTTTAGTCACATGAGCGACAGAAGCAGGAAGTGAGTGCTTGTGTGGAGAAAAGTGACATTAGACTGAAAGACGTCACCTGTCTTCATCCCGCTGATTATTCAGGTTAAGATTGATCCAACCGCCCGGCATCGAATCGTCACATTCAACCAACTATAGCTAGTTTCGTAAGTGGCTCCCTTTTGCTTCAGTGTTTTGTTTGGTAGTTCATCTTTGCTCATTGTTTCCGAAACAGAATTTTTATAGTTTCAGCTTTTTAATCGTACAAATCTTCAGCTAGACCTAATGAGAGTAATGTTTATTGTCTGTGATGCATTGACACCAAACTAACATCAACTTGCTTCATGCTTCCATTGGCTCGAGAACAAAGAAGCTCAACAGGGTAAGTTATTACATTTTATCTTTTAGTTTATGCTTATACACGTATTTATAAGTATCATGTCCTTTCTATTAGTGTTGTATTAAACTGTAATTGTAGCTTGTTAATCGTATAAATGACTTAAAGGCTCCTTGTGGCTCCTGTTCACGGCTCAACCACAACGCCGCCTCTGAAATCACAGTTTGCCAAAGTGTCTCAGATGCTCTTGATGTTCATCCAGGTTTTGAAACCAGTAACAAGACGTAACTAGCTTGAACCAATATATTGTAGCATGGTTGACAAAGCTAACTGTGTATTCATTCACGATTTTTCATATGAATTGTACCACTAATAACTCAGATGCCTAAAATGTGTCAGAAACTTAAACCTTTTTTTTACTTTGACAAATTAAAAGCCTACATCTCATTTAATTTTTCATTCTGAAGGTCTATGGTTTCTTTGTGTGTTGAGTTGATCTTTTAATTGTAAAGACAAATGTGTCATGGAATTAAAAACACAGCACAATGAATATGTTGAGTTCAATGACCCATCATTTATTACTGTGTGGTGAACAATCTTGTGACAAGGCAGTAAGCTCCATAAGAAATCATTTAGTGCAGCAATTTCTTTATTTAGTGGCATTTGCTACAGACATTGACCATTGAGTGAACTTTTAGTTGTAGGAATCCGTGATGCGCCTCATGCTCATGAACCTGGTGCCGCTCATGCCCATGTCCCTGAAGCTCCTGTACTCTCCGGGCCTCGTGTACATCATCTTGCCTCTGTAGTTGGGCTGCTCGTACATCAGCCAGTGGCCGTCCATCACGTGGCAGGACATGCAGTCGGACATGCGGTAGCGGTCCTGGATGTTGTCGCAGTCGTCCATCAGCTCGTTGCTCTGACCACCGAAGTTCTCCCTCTCATATATCTTCATCCTGTACTGGCCACGGTGCTGGAGAGCCGAAAGAAAGTTACTCGTTAGAATAATATCAGAACTGTAGAAGTACTACTTAGTGATATATTGAGTGGACGGAGTAGTTACCATGGGGATCATGCGACAAGACCTGATGCACTCCCTCATTCCCATCATGCTCATGTAGTCAGAGTACTCGCCCCTCCTCATGAAGAACTGGTTTCCCATGTAGTTGGGGCGGTCGTAGACCATGAAGCAGCCGCTCTCCACCCTGCAGGAGTGGGACCTGTTCAGGTAGGTGCTCATGTCTGAGCTGTCGCTCATGCACTCGTAGGTGCGACCCTGGAAGTTCTTCTCCTCGTAGAAGATGATCTGGAAAAAAGTAAGTCATAAAAGTTAGATGGTAAAAAACAGGAGATAGGTGAAATTAAACTAAGTTATTTTCAGCTTATTAAAAAAGCTGATCAGAAGCACCTTTCCCCTCATGTTCATGCCGGTGTTGCTCATGTTGGCTGTGGATGTGTTCACTCGACGCTACTGACTGACTACCATGGTTTAACCCTTTCCTTTTATAGCTGACTGGATGGACAGAACTAGTGACCCCCTTCAAAAAAAACCTTACTCATCAACTAAGTGAAGCCTCTAGAACACAGATTTGAGTAAAAAGAGGGTGAAAGGGCTCATATAAGCTTCTGTCAGATGAACGACTTACACATCACGATAGCTCATTAGTGAGCTAATTCATCTCTTAAGTTAAAATATGTGCTTGATGTTCAAGGAGCGTGAAACAAAATGTTCTTATTTCGCTTCATCCTCTTACAAACGCAGGAAGACAAGATGTAATGAGAGAAATGTTTATTGGATGGAATGTTGCATCGACAACACACATGAGTTAATGAAACTTTACAGTTAAGTTATTAACATATGTATGTTTACTCATATATTATTTCTACATTTACATGTTTACACATGTATTCTTTTAAATTTACATATTTACATCTGAACAACAGTTGTAATGATTTGTTGAATCTGCCTCTGGGGCCTTTCTGGCTTCTTATTGGTCAGTTCAGTCACATGAGAATCAGAAGCTGGAAGTGGGTGCTTGTGTGGAGAAAAGTGACGTTCGACTGAAAGATGTAATCTGTCTTCATCCTGTTGTTTTTTCAGGTTAAGAGTGATCCAACCGCCTGGCATCGATTAAAAGATTAAGATTAATTAATGTTAACGTCATGTTCAGCCGACTATAGCTAGTTTCGTAAGTGGCTCCCTTTGGCATCAGTGTTTTGTCTTGTAGTTCATCTTTGCTCATTGTTTCCGAAACAGAATTTTTATAGTTTCAGCTTTTTAATCGTACAAATTGTCATCTAGACCTAATGAGAGTAATGTTTATTGTCTATGATGCATCGACACCAAACTAAGATCAACTTGCTTCATGCTTCCATTGGCTCGAGAACAAAGAAGCTCAACAGGGTAAGTTATTACATTTTATCTTTTAGTTTATGCTTATATATGTATTTATATGTATCATGTCCTTTTTATTAATTTTGTATTAAACTGTAGTTGTAGCTTGTTAATCGTATATAGGACTTAAAGGATCCTTGTGGCTCCTGTTCACGGCTAAACCACAACGTCGCCTGTGAAATCACAGTTTTCCAAAGTGTCTCTGATGCTGTAGATGTTCATCCAGGTTTTGAAGCAGCAACAAGACGTCACTAGCTTGAACCAATATATTGTAGCATGGTTATCAAAGCTAACTCTGTATTCATTCACGATTTGTGACATTAATCTGTACAACTCATAATTTAGATGCCTTAAATGTGTTAGACACACGTAAACTTTTTTGTACTTCGACAAATTAAAAGCCTTTATTTCATGTTTATTTTTGCATCTCTGAAGTTCTATGGTTCCTTTGTGTGTTGAATTGATCTTTAAATTGTAAAGACAAATGTGTCACGAAACTAAAAACACAGCACAATGAATATGTTGAGTTCAATGACCCATAATTTATTACTGTGTGGTAGTGAACAATCTAGTGACAAGGCAGTAAGCTCCATAATAAATCATTTAGTGCAGCAATTTCTTTATTTAGTGGCATTTGCTACAGACATTGAACATTGAGTGAACTTTTAGTTGCAGGAATCCGTGATGCGCCTCATGCTCATGAACCTGGTGCCGCTCATGCCCATGTCCCTGAAGCTCCTGTACTCTCCGGGCCTCAGGTACATCATCTTGCCTCTGTAGTTGGGCTGCTCGTACATCAGCCAGTGGCCGTCCATCACGTGGCAGGAAATGCACTCGGACATGCGGTAGCGGTCCTGGATGTTGTCACAGTCGTCCATCAGCTCGTTGCTCTGACCACCGAAGTTCTCCCTCTCGTAGATCTTCATCCTGAACTGACCACGGTGCTGGAGAGCCGAAAGAAAGATGCACGTCAGAAAAATGTCAGAGCTGTAGAAGTACTACTTAGCAATATTCAGTGGACGGAGTAGTTACCATGGGGATCATGCGACAAGACCTGATGCACTCCCTCATTCCCATCATGCTCATGCAGTCGGAGTACTCGCCCCTCCTCATGAAGAACTGGTTTCCCATGTAGTTGGGGCGGTCGTAGACCATGAAGCAGCCGCTCTCCACCCTGCAGGAGTGGGACCTGTTCAGGTAGGTGCTCATGTCGGAGCTGTCGCTCATGCACTCGTGGGTGCGACCCTGGAAGTTCTTCTCCTCGTAGAAGATGATCTGGAAAAAAGTAAGTCATAAAAGTTAGATGGTAAAAAACAGGAGATAGGTGAAATTAAAAATAAGTAGTTTTCAGCTTATTAAAAAAGCTGATCAGAAGCACCTTTCCCCTCATGTTCATGCCGGTGTTGCTCATGTTGGCTGTGGATGTGTTTAACGACGCTACTGACTGACTACCATGGTTTAACCCTTTCCTTTTATACCTGACTGGATGGACAGAACTAGTGGCCCCCCTCAGAGAACCCCTTACTCATCAACTCATTGAAGCCTCTAGAACACAGATTTGAGTAAAAAGAGGATGAAAGGGCTCATATTAGCTTCTGTCAAATGAACGACTTACACATCACGGTCGGTAAATAGCTCATTAATACGCTAATTGTTCTCTTAGTTCAAATATGTGCTCGATGTACAAGGAGCCTGAAACTAAATGTTCGTAGTTTTTTCTTCAGCATCTTACAAACAGGAAAACAAGATGTAATGAGAGAAATGTTTATTGGATCAAATGTTGCATCGACCACAAACATGAGTTAATGAAACTTTACAGTGAAGTTATTTACATATGTATGTTTACTCATATATTATTTATACTTTTACATGTTTACACATATATTATTTAAACATTTACGTGTTTACATCAGGAAAACAGTTGTAATGATTTGTTGAATCTACCTCTGGGGCCTTTCTGGCTTCTTATTGGTCAGTTCAGTCACATGAGAGCCAGAAGCAGGAAGTGAGTGCTTGTGTGGAGAAAAGTGACGTTCGACTGAAAGACGTCACCTTTCTTCATCCCGCTGATTATTCAGGTTAAGAGTGATCCAACCGCCCGGCATCGAATGTCATGTTCAACCGACAATAGCTAGTTTCGTAAGTGGCTCCCTTTTGCTTCACTGTTTTTGTCTGGTAGTTCATCTTTGCTCATTGTTTCCGAAACAGAATTTTTATAGTTTTAGCTTTTTAATCTTACAAATCGTCAGCTAGACCTAATGAGAGTAATGTTTATTGTCGATGATGCATCGACACCAAACTAAGATCAACTTGCTTCATGCTTCCATTGGCTCGAGAACAAAGAAGCTCAACAGGGTAAGTTATTACATTTTATCTTTTAGTTTATGCTTATGTTTGTATTTATATGTATCATGTCCTTTCTATTAATTTTGTATTAAACTGTAGTTGTAGGTTGTTAATCGTATAAATGACTAAAAGACTCCTTGTGGCTCCTCTTCACGGCTCAACCACAACGCCGCCCCTTAAATCACAGTTTTCCAAAGTGTCTCAGATGCTGTAGGTGTTCATCCAGGTTTTGAAGCAGGAACAAGTCGTCACTAGCTTGAACCAATATATTGTAGCTTGGTTATCAAAGCTAACTCTCTATTCATTCATGAATTGTGATATTAATCTGTGCAACTAATAATTTAGATGCCTAAAATGTGTCAGACACACGTAAACCTTTTTTGTACGTCGACAATTTAAAAGCCTTCATTTCATATTTAATTTTTCATCTCTGAAGGTCTATGGTTCCTTTATGTGTTGAGTTGATCTTTAAATTGTAAAGACAAATGTGTCATGGAATTACAAACACGGCACACTGAATATGTTGAGTTCAATGACCCATCATTTATTACTGTGTGGTGAACATTCTTGTGACAAGGCAGTAAGCTCCATGATAAATCATTTAGTGCAGCAATTTCTTTATTTAGTGGCATTTGCTACAGACATTGAACATTGAGTGAACTTTCAGTTGCAGGAATCCGTGATGCGCTTCATGCTCATGAACCTGGTGCCGCTCATGCCCATGTCCCTGAAGCTCCTGTACTCTCCGGGCCTCAGGTACATCATCTTGCCTCTGTAGTTGGGCTGCTCGTACATCAGCCAGTGGCCGTCCATCACGTGGCAGGACATGCAGTCGGACATGCGGTAGCGGTCCTGGATGTTGTCGCAGTCGTCCATCAGCTCGTTGCTCTGACCACCGAAGTTCTCCCTCTCGTAGATCTTCGTCCTGAACTGACCACGGTGCTGGAGAGCCGAAAGAAAGATGCACGTCAGAAAAATGTCAGAGCTGTAGAAGTACTACTTAGTGATATTGAGTGGACGGAGTAGTTACCATGGGGATCATGCGACAAGACCTGATGCACTCCCTCATTCCCATCATGCTCATGTAGTCAGAGTACTCGCCCCTCCTCATGAAGAACTGGTTTCCCATGTAGTTGGGGCGGTCGTAGACCATGAAGCAGCCGCTCTCCACCCTGCAGGAGTGGGACCTGTTCAGGTAGGTGGTCATGTCAGAGCTGTCGCTCATGCACTCATAGGTGCGACCCTGGAAGTTCTTGTCCTCGTAGAAGATGATCTGGAAAAAAGTAAGTCATTAAAGTTAGATGGTAAAAAACAGGAGATAGGTGAAATTAAAAATAAGTAGTTTTCAGCTTATTAAAAAAGCTGATCAGAAGCACCTTTCCCCTCATGTTCATGCCGGTGTTGCTCATGTCGGCTGTGGATGTGTTCACTCGACGCTACTGACTGACTACCATGGTTTAACCCTTTCCTTTTATACCTGACTGGATTGACAGAACTAGTGGCCCCCCTCAGAGAACCCCTTACTCATCAACTCATTGAAGCCTCTAGAACACAGATTTGAGTAAAAAGAGGGTGGAAGGGCTCATAATAGCTTGCGTCAGATGAACAACTTACATATCACGGCTTGTAAATACTTAATTAATACGCTAATTAATCTCTAAGTTAAAATATGTGCTCGATGTTCAAGGAGCGTGAAACTAAATTTCTGTAGTTTTTTCTTCATCATCCTAAAAACGCAGGAAGACAAGAAGTAATGAGAGAAATGTTTATTGGATAAAATGTTGCATCGACAACAAACACGAGTTAATGAAACTTTACAGTGAAGTTATTTACATATGTATATTTACTCATATATTATTTATACATTTACTCGTTTAAACAAATATTAAAATTACAAATTTTCGTGTTAACATCGGGACAACAGTTGTAATGATTTGTTGAATCTACCTTGGGGGCCTTTCTGGCTTCCTATCGGTCAATTCAGTTATGAGCGATAGAAGCAGGAAGTGAGTGCTTGTGTGGAGAAAGTGACGTTCGACTGAAGACGTCACCTGTCTTCATCCCGCTGTTTATTCAGGTTAAGAGTGATCCAACTGCCCGGCATCGAACTGTCACGTTCAACCAACTATAGCTCGTTTCGTAAGTGGCTCCCTTTTGCTTCAGTGTTTTGTCTGGTAGTTCATCTTTGCTCATTGTTTCCGAAACAGAATTTTTATTGTTTCATCTTTTTAATCATACAAATCTTCAGCTAGACCTAATGAGAGTAATGTTTATTGTCTATGCTGTATCGACACCAAACTAACATCACCTTGTTTCATGCTTCCATTGGCTCGAGAACAAAGAAGCTCAACAGGTTAAGTTATTACATTTAATCTTTTTTAGTTTATTTTACATGTGTATTTATATTTACCATGTCCTTTCTTTTAATGTTGTGTGAAACTGTAGTTGTAGCTTGTAAATCGTATAAATGACTTAAAGGCTCCTTGTGGCTCCTGTTCACGGCTCAACCACAACGCCGCCTCTGAAATCACATTTTTCTAAAGTGTCTCAGATGCTGTAGATGTTCATCCAGGTTTTGAAGCAGGAACAAGACGTCACTTGCTTGAACCAATTTATTGTAGCATGGTTGACAAAGCTAACTGTGTATTCATTCACGATTTATGATATAAATTGTACGACTAATAACTTAAATGCCTAAAATGTGTCAGACACGTAAACCTTTTTTTTTTCTTTGACAAATTAAAAGCCTACATCTCATTTAATTGTTCATCTCTGAAGGTTTATGGTTCCTTTGTGTGTTGAATTGATCTTTAAATTGTAAAGACAAATGTGTCACGAAACTAAAAACACAGCACAATGAATATGTTGAGTTCAATGACCCATCATTTATTAGTGTATGGTAGTGAACAATCTAGTGACAAGGCAGTAAGCTCCATAAGAAATCATTTAGTGCAGCATTTTCTTTATTTAGTGGCATTTGCTACAGACATTGAACATTGAGTGAACTTTTAGTTGCAGGAATCCGTGATGCGCCTCATGCTCATGAACCTGGTGCCGCTCATGCCCATGTCCCTGAAGCTCCTGTACTCTCCGGGCCTCAGGTACATCATCTTGCCTCTGTAGTTGGGCTGCTCGTACATCAGCCAGTGGCCGTCCATCACGTGGCAGGACATGCACTCGGACATGCGGTAGCGGTCCTGGATGTTGTCACAGTCGTCCATCAGCTCGTTGCTCTGACCGCCGAAGTTCTCCCTCTCGTAGATCTTCATCCTGAACTGACCACGGTGCTGGAGAGCCGAAAGAAAGATGCACTTCAGAAAAATATCAGAGCTGTAGAAGTTCTACTTAGTAATATTCAGTGGACGGCGTAGTTACCATGGGGATCATGCGACAAGACCTGATGCACTCCCTCATTCCCATCATGCTCATGTAGTCGGAGTACTCGCCCCTCCTCATGAAGAACTGGTTTCCCATGTAGTTGGGGCGGTCGTAGACCATGAAGCAGCCGCTCTCCACCCTGCAGGAGTGGGACCTGTTCAGGTAGGAGGTCATGTCGGAGCAGTCGCTCATGCACTCATAGGTGCGACCCTGGAAGTTCTTCTCCTCGTAGAAGATGATCTGGAAAAAAGTAAGTCATAAAAGTTAGATGGTAAAAAACAGGAGATAGGTGAAATTAAAAATAAGTAGTTTTCAGCTTATTAAAAAAGCTGATCAGAAGCACCTTTCCCCTCATGTTCATGCCGGTGTTGCTCATGTTGGCTGTGGATGTGTTTAACGACGCTACTGACTGACTACCATGGTTTAACCCTTTCCTTTTATACCTGACTGGATGGACAGAACTAGTGGCCCCCCTCAGAGAACCCCTTACTCATCAACTCAGTGAAGCCTCTAGAACACAGATTTGAGTAAAAAGAGGATGAAAGGGCTCATATTAGCTTCTGTCAAATGAACGACTTACACATCACGGTCGGTAAATAGCTCATTAATATGCTAATTGTTCTCTTAGTTCAAATATGTGCCTGATGTTCAAGGAGCGTGAAACTAAATGTTCGTAGTTTTTTCTTCAGCATCTTACAAACAGGAAAACAAAATGTAATGAGAGAAATTTTATTGGATCAAATGTTGCATCGACAACAAACATGTGTTAATGAAACTTTACAGTGAAGTTATTTACATATCTACGTTTACACATATATGATTTATACTTTTACTTGTTAACATTTGGAATACAGTTGTAGTGATTTGTTGAATCTGCCTCTGGGGCCTTTCTGGCTTCCTATTGGTCAGTTCAGTCACATGAGAATCAGAAGCAGGAAGTTAGTGCTTGTGTGGGACAAAGTGACGTTCATTAGCTAGTTTCGTAAATGGCTCCCTTTTGCTTCAGTGTTTTGCGTGGTAGTTCATCTTAGCTCATTGTTTCTGAAACAGAATTTTTATTGTTTCAGCTTTTAATCATACAAATCGTCATCTAGACCTAATGAGAGTAATGTTTATGACTACGATGCATCGATACCAAACTAACATCAGCTTGCTTCATGCTTCCATTGGCTCGAGAACAAAGAAGCTCAACAGGGTAAGTTATCACATTTAATCTTTTTTAGTTTATGTTTACATATGTATTTATATGTATCACGTCCTTTCTATTAATGTTGTGTGAAACTGTAGTTGTAGCCTGTTAATCGTATAAATGACTTAAAGGCTCCTTGTGGCTCCTGTTCACGGCTCAACCACAACGACGCCTCTGAAGTCACAGTTTTCCAAAGTGTCTCAGATGCTGTAGATGTTCATCCAGGTTTTGAAACCAGGAATAAGACGTCACTAGCTTGAACCAATTTATTGTAGCATCCTTGTTGACGCTAACTGTGTATTCATTCACGATTTGTGATATTAATTGTACCACTAATAATTTAGATGCCTAAAATATGTTAGACCCACTTAATGTTTTTTGTACTTTGACAAATTAAAAGCCTACATCTCATTAAATTTTCATCTCTGAAGGTTTATGGTTTCCTATGTGTGTTGAGTTGATCTTTTAATTGTAAAGACAAATGTGTCATGGAATTAAAAACACAGCACATTGAATATGTTGAGTTCAATGACCCATCATTTATTACTGTGTGGTGAACATTCTTGTGACAATGCAGTAAGCTCCATAAGAAATCATTTAGTGCAGCAATTTCTTTATTTAGTGGCATTTGCTACAGACATTGAACATTGAGTGAACTTTTAGTTGCAGGAATCCGTGATGCGCCTCATGCTCATGAACCTGGTGCCGCTCATGCCCATGTCCCTGAAGCTCCTGTACTCTCCGGGCCTCAGGTACATCATCTTGCCTCTGTAGTGGGGCTGCTCGTACATCAGCCAGTTGCCGTCCATCACCTGGGAGGACATGCAGTCGGACATGCGGTAGCGGTCCTGGATGTTGTCACAGTCGTCCATCAGCTCGTTGCTCTGACCACCGAAGTTCTCCCTCTCGTAGATCTTCATCCTGTACTGGCCACGGTGCTGGAGAGCCGAAAGAAAGTTACGCGTTAGAATAATATCAGAACTGTAGAAGTACTACTTAGTAATATTCAGTAGACGGAGTAATTACCATGGGGATCATGCGACAAGACCTGATGCACTCCCTCATTCCCATCATGCTCATGTAGTCGGAGTACTCGCCCCTCCTCATGAAGAACTGGTTTCCCATGTAGTTGGGGCGGTCGTAGACCATGAAGCAGCCGCTCTCCACCCTGCAGGAGTGGCACCTGTTCAGGTAGGAGGTCATGTCGGAGCAGTCGCTCATGCACTCATAGGTGCGACCCTGGAAGTTCTTCTCCTCGTAGAAGATGATCTGGAAAAAAATGAGTCATAAAAGTTAGATGGTAAAAAACAGGAGATAGGTGAAATTAAAATAAGTAATTTTCAGCTTATTAAAAAAGCTGATCAGAAGCACCTTTCCCCTCATGTTCATGCCGGTGTTGCTCATGTTGGCTGTGGATGTGTTCACACGACGCTACTGACTGACTACCATGGTTTAACCCTTTTCTTTTATACTTGACTGGATGGACAGAACTAGTGGCCCCCCTCAGAGAACCCCTTACTCATCAACTCATTATTGAAGCCTATAGAACACAGGTTTCAGTAAAAAGCCCTTTCACCCATAACAGAAAGCAATTTACAAATGTGTTGTTAATATGTGAATGGGCTGAGCCAGGTGACTGAAACAATATAGAGAATGACCTGTGTGGGCCTTCATTTCTTTGTTTTGGGTTATTTGAATTACAATTTAGTGTTTTTATTATGTTATAAACATACATGATTTAGAGCAAGTGAGTTATACACTTTGTATGTTATTGTCAGATGTTTTGTCGTTTTCAATTGATTTTGTTTCATGAATTGTGTATATTTGATTTGCCCAAATAGAGCTTGCACAAAGTGACTTAACAGAAACACAAATTATAGACTGTAAATAAAGATGAAAGAAGTATGTCCACTTCCTCCTCTTATGCAATACACATGCTCGACCAATCGTGACGCAGTCTCAGCTGTGAATCATGACACTTCACCACGTTTTTATCAATTAAGTGAAACGTGAACAAACAGTGTGATTAAAAATCTCCTAAAATGAAAGAAACCTACTTTGGAAACATTTTATTTACTTGTACTTTGACTTTTTAGTCATGTCCCACATGCCGCAGCCTGTCACCAGGGGGCAGATAAGATATTTTGGTTTCACTTTTGGGAGCTGATTGCCCCGGAACGGCCCCTTTCAGTCAGTAGTCTTTTATTATTTTTTTAATTAAACGTCCGGTGTGTAAGATTCAGTTGAAAGGATCTTTTGGCAGAATGTAGATAATTCTAGTGATGTTTTCACATATGTGTTTCATCTAAATTGTACAAATTGTTGTTTTCTTCACCTTAGAATGAGACCTTTAAATTTAAATACCTCATATTTACATACTTTATATTTACATCAGTGTGGATCCTCTCTACGGAGGCAGACATGTTTTTTACAGTAGCCCAGACTGGACAAACTAAAAACTTTTGAGTTTTTATGAGAACTGAATTGACCACAGGTTCTTTCATGTTTGTAAAAGGGGAGGGTGAGGTGAGGGATCTTCAGCTGCATTATGCAACTTCACCACTAGAGGTCACTGAATTCTACCCACAGAACCTTTAAGTGGTCACTTACTAACAATAAATATGACTGTTTGTGAAAAGGAAATATTTGAATAATATGTTCAATGATTTGTGACTTCGCTGAAAGCTGTAGGTTTCCCCCTTGTGTAAACTGTGGCCCCTTCATGGCCCCTGGTTTATGTTGAACCTCTTCCACTGCAGAGGTTCAACATCTGGGCTCATCCTCTCAGACAAATAGATTTTAATATTTTGTGCAGACTAATGGTGGTTCCAGAGAAAAGGAAAGTGGAGGTCATGGGCAACAACAAAAGCCTTTGGGTTCATACAATGCAGATGAAATGTCAATGAGGTGCAACTTTGAACTGACCATGCCAGTGGAGTGAAGGTCTAGAGGTCATGAAAACCATCTGACTCACGAAGATCAGGAATATTCCTGCTCCTGAAAATATGGTCACTGGTTTTTATAGATATGGCAGCTAGTGCCTGAGATAGTGGATTCAAACCCAAACCAATTTGATCTTTAAAACCATAATAATGTGTATTTTATAATGATATTGAACAATGCACATGTATATGACCACTAGACAAAATGTTTTTGCTAATTTTAGGATAAAATCTGTTGAGATGTTTACAACGTTTCCTGGGTTTTGTTCAACATTGTTTTATTGTCAATATAAACTGATTCATTTTGTACATGTAACACTGTCATATAAACAGAAAAGATAAACAGTCATTTCTCATTATTATCATCAAATCTTTACTCTTAACTAATTTTTTGGGGAAACAAGCGAAGCTTTAAGCCAATCAGATACTTTGTTAAAACCAGTGTTTGCTTTCTTATCTGTTTAGATGATGTAAACGTGATTATTAATCTGTAAATCAGTTGATATTTGTGATGGGACTTTCAAATCCAACACATCCCCAATAATTTGGGAATGAACTGGTTCTTTGTCATAATCTGTTGAGTTTTGTGACGTAAAAAGATGTTTTAACTATTGAAGGGATTTGATAATACCACTGGAGTCGTCTCCTCACATTAAAACGGCTGCTCAACAAATCAACATGAACTTATGAAACAGATAGAAATATTTAGTCCAAAAAGTCTTTATTCTTTCAGTTTATTGAGACACATTGTAAACAACAGTTTCACATGTCGGTGATACGCTTCATGCTCATGAACCTGGTGCCGCTCATGCCCATGTCCCTGAAGCTCCTGTACTCTCCGGGCCTCATGTACATCATCTTGCCTCTGTAGTGGGGCTGCTCGTACATCAGCCAGTGGCCGTCCATCACGTGGCAGGACATGCAGTCGGACATGCGGTAACGCTCCATGATGGAGTCGCAGTCGTCCATCAGCTCCTGGCTCTGACCACCAAAGTTCTCCCTCTCGTAGATCTTCATCCTGTAGGATCCTCTGTGCTGGAAGGCAAAATCACGAGTTTACTTTGCGTCAGAGAAAGGTCAGAATGATTTGATATTAGCAGTCACTGCCGCCTGTGCACAACTTCATGCTCACCATGGGGATCATGCGGCAAGACTTTATGCAGTCCCTCATTCCCATCATGCTCATGGAGTCGGCGTACTCGCCCCTCCTCATGAAGTACTGGTTTCCCATGTAGTTGGGGCGGTCGTAGACCATGAAGCAGCCGCTCTCCACCCTGCAGGAGTGGCACCTGTTCAGGTAGGAGGTCATGTCGGAGCAGTCGCTCATGCACTCATAGGAGCGACCCTGGAAGTTCTTCTCCTCGTAGAAGATGATCTGGAGAAAAAGGACAGGATGCAAAGAGAAGGAATTTAAAGCTTAATAAATAATGTCAGTTTGATGAAGATCCAATGAGAAAGTGTGTGAGGTGTGTGTCTGCTTACCTTGCCCATGGTCATGGTAGCAGTGGGAGTTAGTCAGAGAATAGAGAAGCTGCTGAACTGATGTCTGTCCTGTTTTAACCGTTACTTTTATACCTGACCAAACCCAAAGAATCTGGGGCTCCCATTGTGTGAAGCCCTGACTCAGCAACATGGTATAGAGGCCTATGGAGGGCTGAGGGGCGTGTGTCACGTTTCCATGTGACTCGAACCCCGGGAAGACTTTAGAACGGATTTTTCCACAGTGAAGTAAACACAATGACCGTTTTTACAATACAGACAAACAAACAATCGCCTTTTTTACACAATTCACAACAACAGGCTGTGTGGCTCACTCATTCATAGGTGAACAATTTAGAGGCATGAGCGTCCAAGTGCCTGACATGTCAGTAAGGTATAAAATGCACATAAAAAATGTATTGTGTAAAGTGTATTTACAGCCAATGATTTTATTAGAAAAGTGACAGGATTTTCTGGTCCATAAATACACTTATAGTGATAATCATCTTTATTCAATCAGCACTTTTCTTCTTAAGATTATCAAGTGATTGACGAGGAAGAAATAAAACCAGAAAGGCAGATATAATCAATAAATACAAATAGAGGATATAGTTGATAATTCATTAAATAAGTAGAAAGTAAATAAAATGTATTGTTTATTGAAAATAAGTGATGATGGCAAACATTTATAAAAGGAGCTAGAGTAATAGTCGTGTAGGCCCTTTTAAAATGTTCTCCATAATTAATAAATCAATTTTAGTTGAATTACCTCCACAGGAGAAGTTATGTTTTGATTTCATTTTTAAATGCTTTAATACTAATATCTGCTTATAACCATATTGTAATGTGCAGTAAACTACTTATAAAATGTCAATACAATATTTTTTATCTTGTGTTGTTATGAATTTGCTCTATCTCATACACTTTGTCTGAATATCTTCTATTCTATAAGTTATTTACATTTAATATTGTGTCAGTGGCTCAATATCGGTGTGAAGGTGCATAAATTAAACATGTTCTTCATATTCAGTTTCTTAATAAAAGGTTCAACAACAAAAGACATCACTGAAAGAGTAGAGATATAAAACAAACACAAAATGTATAATGTATACAATGATTGGTATTTTTATTTAAATCCCTCAAGCAATATAAACACAGAGTCAGTGTCCACATGACCTGAATTAACCAATCAATTATGGTTTCACTGGATCATAAAGGTCTTGAAGATTTCCAGTTTCTTCAAACACAAACACAACATGAAATTACAAAGCACAACATTAACTTCAAACTTTAGAAGTCGATACCCACTGTGATAATGATTTGTGATTTGAACGTCAGTGCTCCCGTACCTC
The DNA here is from genome assembly GCF_949316205.1 of Platichthys flesus. Lineage (NCBI taxonomy): Eukaryota > Metazoa > Chordata > Actinopteri > Pleuronectiformes > Pleuronectidae > Platichthys > Platichthys flesus. The sequence continues at coordinate 2,064,066 of NC_084957.1, forward strand.
AGAGCTCCAGAGATGTACTATTATTAGAAAACCGCAAATAACAGACACAGTCATAAAGGAGCAAACGTTTATTTGATATAATTCCGATTCATATGAACAACCTTTAATTCATGGAAGAATTTAATCTGCATTCATGGGACAATTTACACAAATATATAAATGTTCTGTATTTCCCTGTTTGTATTGTGTTTATTTATTTTTCTTGAATGTATTATTATGCTTCAAACATTTTGATAAATCCATTATGAGGGTTAAACTGGATTTCGTGAGGACAATTTCATTTGTTTCCTCTAATTTTGACGGATACATGTATTAATATCACAAGCCAATAAGTAATATCAGGAGTAAATTAAGATTCCCAGGGTTTGACTCATAATTCAATGTGAAGACACAACACTGATCCTCAGACTGGACTCATCATTTGATGACAGAACAGTTCAGAAAGTGGCAAGTCAGAAATGAACCAGCAGCTACTGGAGGGGGACTCAACCCCCCGTGTGGCACCTACACTACCAGGTGACCATGGGACATTTCTCCAAATGGATTGTAATGCTGCGGTCAAAGGTAAAGGTCGGATCAAAGTGAGATTGTGACAATATTTCCTGGAACTTGACTGGATAGTGGATTCATACGACTACAAGGTTTTTATGCCCTCGTAGGTTTATTAGGTCTTATGAGGTCACGAGAAGTCAAGGAATCACCAGAGCAATGAGAAGGTGGTGAGATTCTCAGTCTGGCCCAAAGTCGTGGGCCAACTAACTTCACCACGTCTATAAGTGACGTCTTTATCCTTCCTGATGTACCATGTATTTAAATTGTTATATTTAAGCCAACATGTTGCTCAATATACAGTTCATAGTTTTGTGTTATCAGGAGATATTGTGTCGTATTATTGAAGTTTCTATTTTCTTGTAGTTTTCCAGAAGAGACAATGTAGAAACAAAACTGAACCAAGTGATTTAGTAGAATTCTCACTGCAATCATGTGTAATTAGAAAGAACAAAAATCTATTTTTGGAAGATTATAGTTATAATAAATACCACAAAGCCAGAGTTTAGAAAGGTATATCATTTATTGAAGTTATAATTTACAACTAGCACATGTCGGTGATACGCCTCATGCTCATGAACCTGGTGCCGCTCATGCCCATGTCCCTGAAGCTCCTGTACTCTCCGGGCCTCAGGTACATCATCTTGCCTCTGTAGTGGGGCTGCTCGTACATCAGCCAGTGGCCGTCCTGCACGTTGGAGGACATGCAGTCGGACATGCGGTAACGCTCCATGATGTTCTCACAGTCGTCCATCAGCTCGTTGCTCTGACCACCGAAGTTCTCCCTCTCGTAGATCTTCATCCTGAACTGGCCACGGTGCTGGTGAAGTAACAACGAAATCATTCATTTAGATAAAACACATTATCATTCTGTGGATATCAGAAGTTTTGTTGCTGTGTGTGAAACCTACCATGGGAATCATACGGCAAGACTTGATGCCACCGCTCATTCCCATCATGCTCATGTAGTCGGCGTACTCGCCCCTCCTCATGTAGTACTGGTTTCCCATGAAGTTGGTGCGGTCATAGACCATGAAGCAGCCGCTCTCCACCCTGCAGGACTGGCACCTGTTCAGGTAGGTGGACATGTCGGAGCAGTCGCTCATGCACTCATAGGTGCGACCCTGGAAGTTTCTCTCCTCGTAGAAAATGATCTGTAGAAAAGAAAAAACAAATTAAAGGGACTCAATGACACTAACACATTGAAATATTCCTTCTATTTGATTTTATAATTCTCTTCTAGTTTCCTACCTTGCCCATGTTGACTGCGGTGGTTTGCTCAGACCTCTCAGAGAACTGTTGGTGAACTGATGTCCTGCTGGTATGAACATGTCTCATTTATACCTGGACACAGACAAAGACCCTGTGCCCCCTCTATTGTTCAAAGTCCTGACCCAGCAACCTACTATAGAAGCCTATACAGTTGTTTACCCATATACCAACAGGGGCATAACCCCTAAACAGAACTTTCTTTCAAAATAGAGATGCAGCACGTTTTTGCTGTTGAATGCATATTTTATTTAGAGCAAAGACATTTTTACAGGAAGCCGCATGATACAAATAGTGACTGAAGCAGACGTCAAGTCAAATTTCCCAATTTTACAAACTAACATTTTTCCACAGATGAAAGACTCAGTCGATAAATAACAGATGATTATCACAATGACAGTTTTTAGGCCTTGAACAGGAAATTAACGTGAAATATTCTCAATATTTGTTGAGATTTATTCGTGTAGATTATTTTATTTTTCTCAGTTTTATGTTTGAGAATTCACAAAATTTGATTAATACTGATATATGTGATATTCTTCCACTTTGGTTGGTGGTAGTTTAGTTGTGGATTCAGACATTAAATACATTTATGTTACAAATGCACTGTTCAGCCTTTACCCACAGTTCAATCCATACCATGTTGTGTGTGTGTGTGTTAATGCCACTTGTTGTGTCAACAGTTCAAGTGTGGCTGTATAAAACAATCTGTTGCATGGAGCATCTTCCCATCATTGCATTCAGAGAATTAGTTTGCAAATTATCTCATCTCAAAAATGAGATGAGATAATTTTATAGAATTCTAAATTAAAAAAAATTGACTGTTTGAAATTGAATCGTTTTTTGACACATCAACGTTTCTGATGGAAAAGCTACGACTCCTTTCACATTCTAATCCAATCAGAGGAGACTTATAGAGAAACACATGGGAGCCAGTGACTTAGGATGAAGTGAATTTATTATTAAGAAGACTTTGATGCTTCGAGGGGAAACAAAGAAACAGTTTGTATGAACAAGAAACTTCTCCTCAGAGGCTCCACACAGGAGGAGGTAATGAGGAGAGGGGAGCATGAAGGTGGGACCTCACATGAGGGCTTCTGATTGGACGGTTTGGAGAGTTGAGGGGGTACATGGGCGGAGCTAAATGACAGGACAGAGAGAGCAATTTAAACTTTGTCTGCTCACAGGTGATTGGTTCAAGGCGAGTGCGTCAGGTTGTGATTGGATGAAAAGAGTAGAGACAAGAGACAAGACAAGTATGCAAGTGAATTAGGTCACTTAGTATCTGCTGTTATGTATAATCTTTATATCTGCATTTGTGTAATAACCCCTCAGTATCGTGTGTTTGCCTCCGAGCTGCAAACACTAACAAGGGTTGTTTATCACGGCTGTTTCTTTGTTGACAAGTGTTTGATTTTTAAGACCAAGTGCTTGGCATGATGCCTCATACCACCTTAGTTGTAGTTTAAGATTTAAATGGGTGTATTATGGGATATGCAGCTGCCCAGACCTTAGCTCAGCGACAGCGAGTTCAACCAGTGCCAGTGTCAACACTCCTAACCAGTTAACTGTTAAACTTCCTCTATTTGTATTGCTGGAAGTTTGCTGCATTGTTTGGACTGGACCAATCTAGTTTCTGAACAGTTGTTCAAGACCAACAGACCAAAGGCTCCTCCGACCTGGAGAGGTTTTCCGGGTCTGGATCAAACTGAACCTGGATCTGCTGGTTTGCAGTGAAAACACTTTGTTGGATAGTTTTGAATTTTGGACCAATCACAGGAAGTAGAGACAGAATTAAACAGTAGAAGAAGAAGAGGAAGAAGAAGAAGAAGAAGAAGAAGAAAAAGAAGAGGAAGCAGCTGCAGTCTTCACCTCCCACAATCTAATGTTTGAACGACGAGATCATTTGGTGCGTTTGAACTAGTGTGGAGTACTGTAGTACTGTATTACTGTTGTACTGTTGAGTACTGTACTGTATCACTGTTGAGTACTGTAGTACTGTGGTACTGTAGTACTGCAATTGTGTTTAGTACTGTGGAGTACTGCAATACTGCAGTACTGTGGTACTATGTTACTTTGAAGTACAGCGCCTGAAGGGGCTGATAGGAGTAATACCATCATTATTTACCGAAGCAACCATTCAAACAGAAAGACTGCTAACACCCCCCCCCCACACTCCAACTGACCCCACACCGATGTCTACAAACCAATCAGAGTCAAGTATAGGTAGACTCCGCTGACGAAGACTCCACCCAAAGGACGTATGTATGTCAAACAAAGTTCTTTAGTTCCTAAATTACAATGTGAAACCAAAACTAACGATAATGTATTGGCTACTTTATTAATGAGAAACTCTGCACCAGGACAAAAATATCTGTTAACCATCTGTTATCAATTCTCCAAACAAAACAGGACTAAATACATCAGAAGTGAATTAAATTGCAAAGAAACATCAAGACTCATGAAACAATTTTTTACAAATTAAAATCTTTATTTGGTTTTATCATGACCTTCTTATATGCATCACTCACAAGTTCTCCCGAGGTGTTAAAGGAAATAACCAGTGAAACAAAGAGTGCGAATAGATTTAGAAAAAAAGAGCGTTTTACTTTATTTAGTGGAATTAAGGAAAACATTTAGTGGCAGGAATCCGTGATGCGCTTCATGCTCATGAACTTGCTGCTGCTCATGCCCATGTCCCTGAAGCTCCTGTACTCTCCGGGCCTCAGGTACATCATCTTGCCTCTGTAGTGGGGCTGCTCGTACATCAGCCAGTGGCCGTCCATCACCTGGCAGGACATGCAGTCGGACATGCGGTAGCGGTCCTGGATGTTCTCACAGTCGTCCATCAGCTCGTTGCTCTGACCACTGAAGTTCTCCCTCTCGAAGATCTTCATCCTGTAGGATCCACGGTGCTGGAAACCAGAGAACCAGAGGATCAGACAACCGTTCAAAGACAAATCAAACGACGTCCAGAGAAGTCAACCTTACCGCAGGGATCGTACGGCAGGACCTGATGCAGTCGGACATCCCCATCATGCTCATGTAGTCGGAGTACTCGCCCTTCCTCATCAGGTACTGGTTTCCCATGAAGTTGGGGCGGTCGTAGACCATGAAGCAGCCGCTCTCCACCCTGCAGGAGTGACACCTGCTCAGGTAGGAGGTGAGCTCAGGGCAGTCGCTGCTGGTCTCATAGTGACGACCCTGGAAGTTCCTGTCCTCGTAGAAGATGATCTGAAAAACAAAGGCCTCATCAGCAACAGTAACATTCTCCTTAAAAGCGACTGTCCACTATGTGGATTCTCTGAAAGCTTTATACATGTTTAGCATTATTAAAGGGTTTTGCACGGATCATTCCCAGTACCTACCTTGCCCATGGTCATGGTTCTTATGGTGGTTTTGTCAGGACTGATTAGAAGCTGCTGTGAATCCCTGTTGCTGCTACCCGATACTTTTATACCTGCTCAATGTGAAAAAAGTAGTGAGGGCTTCTATTATGCAAAAATCCCTGAGTCAGCAGAAGCCCTCAGGCCTGGGTTGTTATCTGGCACGATGCCACTCTGGTGGAAATGCATGTACTGTATACGTGCTGCATTGTTTTACAGCATAAAGAAAATAAAGAGAAGCTTCCAAACGTAGTGACGTGTGTCTCCCACAGTGAGCCGGACAATCCACTCACTGAATGAGACAGAGACTATTTCATTTAGAATGTGATTAAATATTTTTTCATATAAATAAATCAGATTGAATTTTTTGTGTGTAGACATGTTAAAACTTTACAGAATTCACCAGAAACAAATAATGAACAAAGGATTCTTATAAAAAGACGTCTTGACTTATATAGTATATATTTAAATGTATTCATTTATGCATCAATATAAGTCAAAAACATCTATGATATGATATATATAATATGATTTGTAAGACATTAAATAATTTATTGATGTATTTATGTCACATAAGAAATTATATATCAGTTTTTACATATTTAACGTATGATTACTAAATAAAAAATGTGATTTAAAAAGAGCATACCTAATAAGTCATCACTTCCTCTCATGTAATATTCTGTGATTCACAAAGCCCAATATTAAGAATGATTCATTTTACTTAACAAGAGGTTTTTGTTAACGGAGGGTTATGGTTAACCCTAACCCAGCATTTATGAACTGAAACTCATCCCAAAAAAACTATTAAATATAAAAATCCAGACGGTGAAAAAAAGGACAGGATAACCTCTTAGATGTTTATATACTCGTTTATTTGTTTCTTTGGCTTCAAGAAGGATAACCAATCAAACCAGTTTACATTTGAATTCAAAATCAAAGGAAGGTATTGACAACAACAGTAATTAAATGATAATAAAGATGTTGTAGATCGATATACTTGATTCCACTCACTCCTCCTTTTATTCTTGTTTTGAGGATAAAGTTCAGCCGGTCCTGTATTTCAGACGATATCACTGTCATCACCTGACGTTTCTTTATTAATCTGCCAAGTGAATCTAAAAACTAGAATAAACGTGTCTTGAAGGAACAGTGGGCATGAAAATAAGCACAAATTGACATTATCCTTCCTCATCTTGATTTACAGCCTAATTATTATTTTTCCCTGCAGAGACATCTCAGTTCATTTTAGACCCTTCTGCATTCTTTACATGTAAAAACTTTTACTTTAAAATCATTTCAATTTTTTTATCATTCTTTATTTGGAAACTACGAACAACAGTTTAAAGCTCTGGCTGCTCTTAATGAGTCATTTCTAACAATATGGAATAAATCAGATGAACATTTTTAACATTCTTACAGTTCCTCCATCAGATAAATGATCACATAATAATGATGATATTTAGGAGAGACGCCTCCTTCAAACCCTTAATTCTAAGGACTGATGATTAATAAAGTTTTTGGTCTCATACATGACAGTATTAAAATATTTCAACCACCTTCGATCTTACTTTATGAATCCGTCTATAAACCACATTCACTTGCTCATTATAATCATTGGTCGTCCTTTATTATCATTCATCATCATCCTTTCACAATATATGTTACAGTGTGAGTGAGAAAATAAAATCCACAGTCTGTGTTTATCAAAAGTTAATTTGAGGTGTCAGTCTCTTCAGCTGACCAACATCAGAGCCCTGCAGCCATAACTGTTCTTTAATTAAAGTAAAATAAACTTAATAGATAATGTTTAGTGTATATAACATTAATATCAGGTGCAACTGGACTTCAAAAACTTTAGGATTAAACAATGAAAAGCTAGTAATTATTTATTTAGTGTGTTTTTCACTTTGAAACTCAGATTTTAATGTTTTGATCAACTTTTACTGCAGAAATTTCAGGAAACTTCTGGAAAATCAAGCTCAGTCTCATAATTCTCCGCCTTTCAAATTCATATTTAATGTCACATGAATTGTGTGACGTATATATTTGAAAGGATAACAAAACTTTTTGAAAGAAAAACCCACAAAATGTATGATATGAAACATTTATTAATATTTATTGATCACATTTTTCAAGCTGGTTCAGTTCGGTCTAACAGGACTCCATGATGCGTCTGATGGATCCGATCCTCGTGTCCATGGGACCCGTGCCCATGTCCCTCATGCTCCGGTACTCCCCGGGCCTCAGGTACAGCATGCGGCCTCTGTAGTGCGGCTGCTCGTACATCAGCCAGTGGCCGTCCTGCACGTGAGCGGACTGGCAGTCGGACATGCGGTAACGCTCCTGGATGGAGTCGCAGTCGTCCTGCACCTCGTTCATCTGACCGCCGAAGTTCTCCCTCTCGTAGATCTTCATCCTGAAGGGACCTCTGTGCTGTAGAAAGACATGAACATTACCATAGGATAGAAAATACTGTTTCTTTATACGAGATTGTTAGTTTCATTCTTTTAAATTCAAATCACAAGTCCTGTGGAAGCTTGGTACCATGGGGATCATGCGGCAGGACCGGATGCAGTCGCTCATGGTCATCCCCATCAGGCGCTGGTTGTCGGGGTACTCGCCCCTCCGCACCAGCATCTGGTGGCCCATGAAGTTGGGGCGCTCGTAGACCATGAAGCAGCCGCTCTCCACCCGGCAGGAGTTGCAGCGGCTCAGGTAGGAGGTCAGCTCGGCACAGTCGCTGCTGGTCTCATAGGAGCGACCCTGGAAGTTCCTGTCCTCGTAGAAGATGATCTGAAAACAAAAGATTGATTTAAAATCCCTCATCTTTTGTTCAATTTCACACAATCTGTCATTTCATTTGATTTGTAATCTTCAATTACAGCTCTTACTCTGCCCATGTTGCTGCTAGGTCCTGCCCCTGATTGCTCTGGCACCTGCAGACCTGCCGCTCACTTTTATACCCGTCATGATGCCAAACCACCTGTGGAGCCATTGTGTTGATCGTCTTACTCAGCAGAGCAGCGGGCACGGCCATGATGTTTGTTGAATCGCTCTGTAAATGGTTATTATTCCAGAGTGCGGGCATCTGGTGCGGTGCCAAGTGCAGCGGCGCTCCTGTGGGGTTCAGGTGTGCGCCGCTCTGGGACTCTTTGTTTTGTGTTGTGTTGTGTTGCAGTTACAAAAACACTTTGGTCTATTCACAGATCACTTCATGGCGACATTCAATTCGATATTTATTATTTCCTATATTCATTTAATTAACACCTACAATTACTTTACTTATTATAATATTACGAACAAAACACCATTAACTTATGACATAATAACAATAATGGTCTAACTTATTGTTTCACTGTTGTATTCTGGAAATAAATACTTAACTTTTTCATTACTTTTATTTGTATTTTTACCTGGGTATATTGTTACTTGGGTAACACTTTGTGTTACTTAAAATATTACACTGTACAAAATACATCTGAAAATGTACTGAGAAGATATACTGGAACATTATGATCATCAGAGGTAGAGAGAATAGAAAAGAAAAACTAGAGTGATTATGTCACATGAGTGACAACTAAGACTGAGTTGTAATTGGTCAAGCATATGTATGGGTGGGACCTTGATACCATGGCTCCACCCCCTGGCTGCTACCGTGCAGACCCTGGATCTGTATTACATCACTAGACAAGATGGCGGCGCTGGGATATTTTGGCTTCATTTCTGGAGATCTTTATTTACTGTCTCTGAATATGAGTAGTACCAGGGACGTGTGTTAAGTTTATACATTTTAAATCATTTTATTGTTGTGGGAGATTCACAAGTAGCCATTTATACATTTAGGAAAAATCTATATCGCACATGTGGTTTTATTTTGTGACCTTTGACCCCAAGATTATCTCATGATGATTTAATGTCACATTTCCACACTTGACGAAACGTCTCTGGGGTCACAGTGGAACATCCTCATCTTCATCATGATCTTCATCACCATCATCTTCATCATCGTCATCATCACATTCATCTTCATATAAAACCAATAGATGGAATCTTGGTCTTTCATTTTTTCCGCAGTGTAAAGTGAAAGCACTTTAATCCTTATATTTCATATAACTATGTTCAGTGTCTCGTGATAATGTTCGTTATGAGTTTGTACAAATAAATTTGAATTTGAATTTGAATTGAATCATTTATGACAGTGTTATAAATCGAGTTCTTTCCAACATGTAGTTATAGGTAAGTGAATATGAAAATGTGTCTTTAATTTTATTCAAACTAATTTACCTCAAATTTCTCGTGTAGGGACAAATAAACAAATTCAAATTGAATGAGATGTGTGTGAAATCAAACAGATCCCAGCGTGATGTTTGAATGGAGAATATAATAATATGATATTACATAAACCTATTATTAAGTGTATGAACTGTTGGATTTACTGCATGCTCATTGCAGATATATATAGTGAACTGAAGGATTTGGTTGGTATACAGTGGACTATATCACGATGTATATACTAGTCTATATAGTTTACTGCATGTTATCTAGTCCATGTGATTATAAAAGTTGTAATTCTGCCTGAGTGTGTGAATATGATGCAGTAACTTTCTTTAAAGACCTTCAGAGCTCTGCAGATTTAACCTGTTTGATAAAAGACGACACAGTCACAAGGTGGCGTTGGATTTCTCTCTCACTTTATTCAACAGCACATTTTTTGTTCTCTGCTTCAGCAGGAATCCATGATGCGCCTGACGGAGCTGAGCCTCATGCCGCTGTGCCCCACGTCCCTCATGCTCCGGTACTCCCCGGGCCTCAGGTACATCATCTTGCCTCTGTAGCGCGGCTGCTCGTACATCAGCCAGTGGCCGTCCTGCACGTTGCAGGACTGGCAGTCGGACATGCGGTAGCGGTCCTGGATGTTGTCGCAGTCGTCCTGCAGCTCGTGACTCTGGCCCTGGAAGTTCTCCCTCTCGAAGATCCTCATCCTGTACGAGCCTCGGTGCTGTTGAGCAAGGCACAGAGGTTGAACAACTCAGCGTGGCACCAAACCATTTAGCTGCTGCCAGTAAAAACTCCTTTATTGCAAAATGTGGCAAAACCAGAGATGCAGTTACAAATTCCCTTTTCTCTCTCATTAGATATTAACTTTCTAACCAACGTTTTAAAACAAACTAGCAGCTTAATTCACATTTCACATTATTTAGACATTAAAGTGGTTTCTCCGTTATCACTTCTTCCCAAATCTCTGCATACCTGAGGAATTAAACGGCAGGATCGGATAGAGTCACTCATGCCAAAAGTCGAGTAGTCGGAGTACTCCCCCCTCCTCAGGAAGAACTGGTTTCCCATGTAGTTGGGCCGGTCGTAGACCATGAAGCAGCCGCTCTCCACCCTGCACGAGCTGCACTTGCTCAGGTAGGTGGTCATGTCCGAGCAGTCGCTCATGCACTCGTAGGAGCGACCCTGGAAGTTCTTGTCCTCGTAGAAGGTGATCTGTAGGAAAGAACAACAACAACAAAAAAAAAGATTTTACAATTGAACTGCTCTTTTGGAAGCTGACACTGTTTTGTGTCCCTCTCATTCGTTTCTGCGTTGATGTTTTTCACATTTAGTTTCTAACTGTGCTGGTTTTCTGCTCCACACTCTACATACCTTGCCCATGGTTGATGATCTGTGTTTGTGGGAATCTGTCCAACAACCTGTGGCTGCCAGGCGGCTTTTATACTTTATACGCGCTGTAACAGGGTTTTGTTATTCAAATGATCTGGCAGCTGATGAATAAGCAGCTCTGCGATCGCTGTTAATTTCATTTGTGCCATCATGATCCAGAACGAAGGGGGGGGGGGGGGGGGGGGCTGGAAGACACAAGGCGGGAGAGGAGAGAGGAATACTGAGCTGCAGCTTTTTCTCAGACTGGGGAAGAGGAGTGGAAGCTGTGGTTTGATTTCTCTCAGATCACGGGGGTCTGAAGTAAAACCCAACATGTTGTGAATGAAGTTCTGTTTGGCTGCAGTTTGTCCAAATGTTCAATTTGTTTCATTTGCAAAACTCTGAAATGCACCAAAGCATAATTAGTCATGACTTTCACAGAGACGTTCCAGATTAGAGGCCGAGTATCTGTCAGAATGATCCTGAAGAGTGAAGTGTTTACAATTAATCTTAATGCTTCTGATTGTGTGGGAGCCCCCCCCCCCCTGCTTATCCGCTCAGACAGAAAACTGATCAAACCCTGGGAAGCGTCTGCAACTGGATGTTGTTGTGTACTTGTACAGCTGCGACTAAAAGCATCAACACATTTCCTCCTTCTCAGCCACGACTTCATCCAGGTTTATTTTACACTTAGCTGACGACGTCACATTTAATCCAGCGAGTTTCTGTGAAATCCATAGTCTCTGGATTCGAGTGGTCGCGTGTGAGCTTTCTGACAATTATAAGATAAAAATGGGTTGAACCTGTAATTCCCTCTTTGGTCCTTCACGTTTTTAAAATCAGTTGTAAATCCTCCGAATTGCACCGAACGATGAACGTATAGAACATCGTAGATTCATTCATTCTTTTCTCTGGCTGCAGTCGTATAGCCAACATGGCTGACTGCAGGTACTGTAATAAGTGTAATTTTTACTGTAATACTTACTGTACTTGCAATAAGCCCCATGTATATATCCCACGAATCCTCCAGTGAGTACTACATACCACCACTATCTTACAGGACTTACCAGGACTCTAACATAACGTGACACACTCAAGCACAGGACGTCTTAGCTCATTTGCATTTGTCCTCACTCGTCTTTTACAAGAATACAGATGATTAATAAAGCTGCCATTTAATATCATTCCTATTTCCTTGCTGTGAAGAATGTTTTCTCATGTCCACATTTTTCACTTGATAATCTTATTCTTGCCAGAAATGCATCACAGGACCAGTTGTTGTCTTTTAGATCTTATGATTTATGACTGTAAAGCCACATCACACGATGGAGGATCTTCATAGTTGAAAAGGTTATTTATCTATTTCATTAAAGTGAACTTCCTTTTCCATGTGAACAGTGGTTTTTAAAGAATGCATGGATGATGAACTGGTGCCAAGAAAAAAATACAGAGATGTGAATAATTTATATAAAAAATCATGATGTTTCCACATTTTACTGCAGCTAGACACCAAATAAGACTTAAACAATCCTTCTTTGATTAGTTGAGTTTGATGGAAACAAGTCACACAAACACACAATAATCATTACGTGAGGCTGTTGGCTTTGGGAAGTTTTACGTCTCACTTTTGGCTCTTCTTTGATACGAGGCCATCGCAAGTGGACAAAGGGAAATCAAACTTGACCAAACCATTTTGCTGATATGCAAATCTGCCTAATTTAGATGACAAAAGCTTTCCCTCGTCTGCACATTCTGCTTTTCGATATAAACCACGACACAGCTGCAGCAGGCTGGGAGACGAGCAACACCAGCAACAATGGGGAAGGTAAGAAGCAAAGGAGCAAAGGATCTCTCAGGAAACAACTGCAATGCCTCTAAACTTGTGCACCTTGCGCTGCTATTGTATTTATCACAATGTTTCTGATTAATTCACTTCAGCGTCTCGTGTTTGCTTCCACGCAGGTCGAATTCTTCGAGGATAAGAACTTCCAAGGACGGAAGTACGAGTGCAGCACCGACTGCGCCGACCTGCGCTCGTACTTCAGCCACTGCAACTCCATCAAGGTGGAGAGCGGCTGCTGGGTCCTGTACGAGCTCCCCAACTACACCGGCTACCAGTACGTGGTGAGCCCCGGGGAATACCAGGACCACCAGCAGTGGATGGGATTCAACGACAGCATCAACTCCTGTCGCTGCATCAAAAACGTAAGCTCGACTCGTGGAAGCTCCTGAACGTCATCGTGTAGCATTGAGCATCTTGTTCTTTTAATAATATTGGGATGCACTTGATTCCTCGACCTAGGGACCAAATGTCCAGATAAGGTGAAGCACAATAACGTGGAGGGTAGATGCACGATACGGAGGATGCAGTTTACTTTTTAAACATTTCTGGGTTACTTAGTGTCGGGGAGTGACCAGCTGCAGTGAAATACCACAGAGTGCACCAGCCAAACAGTAATCAGTCAAAGGCCAACGGACAAAAAGGAGAGATAAAGGGCTCATGATTTGGCAGCAGGCTGCTTTCTGTCCGTGTCTGTGCACATCAATTATTGGAGGAAACCAGGAAAACAGCCAAGAAACCCATTTGTAGATGAGGTCCAAGTGAACGAGGACTTGGAAATAGGTCAAATGATTCAGACACCTAACACAAGCGTGATTTCATTAACTTCCATTCTCCCATGTGACTGTTTGAAGGTGTATGGAAAGTCCTGGAAGATCCGATTCTACGACAAGCAGGAGTTCGGAGGTCAGGCGGCGGAGTGCGTAGCGGACTGCCCGTCCGTCTACGAGGCCTTCAAGCTGCGGGAGTTCCACTCCTGCGTGGTGACGGACGGGGCGTGGGTCCTCTACGAGCAGCCCAACTACCACGGGCACCAGTACTTCCTGGAACGTGGCGAGTACCCCAACTATGCAGACTGGGGCGCCGCCTCCCCCGCGGTGGGATCGTTCCGCATGATCAAACAGTTCTAGAGCAGCAGAGACCCTGCAGAGCTCGGACATGAAGCTCCCTCCTGCTTCTTCCACTCGGACGTTCGGTCCTTCTCCCCACATTCCTGTGCTCACATGAATTAAAGTGTTTCAAACTCATGGAGGTGTGGAGTGGTTCTTACATGAAGTCACCTGACACCTGCAGCCTCGTCTGGGAAGGGGCTGAACACAGTGAACAAGACAGATGTCAATCAGCATGTGATAATAAATAACTCATTATTCATTTCTCACGACTCATTCATCAAAACTGACTTATTGGCCAGTGGCTGGTCATTGAGCCACGAAGACGTCTGCACACGTTCAAAATCTGATATTATTATATTTGATGGGACAATAATCAACAGACAATATCCTGTACATGAGCCAGATTGATTGTCCCAGGCCACTTGTTACAAGGCAACATGGAAAAACATAAAATTACCTTTATTTTATAATAAAGTGAAATTACCAATATTATAGAATAAAGTAAATATAAAATAAACCTATCTTATAAAATGAAATGCTATAAAATGACTTGTCTTTTAAATAATATAAATGACATTTATTATATAGAAACATTTTATCTAGGGATTTAGCTTTTAAAATACAATAGAATTACCTATTTTATATAATAAAGTAAAATAAAATGTACTTTATTACAAATTAAGATGACCTATCTTATATATGTTCATGAGCATTTGAATATATACCGAGCAAACTAATAGCACAAGAAAACAAAACAGCCGATAAAAAAATAAACCACATGTAAATAACCCTTTTAAAATTATGCATACAATAAATAAAATTATACATCCGTTAAAAAACATGTAAACCGATTCATATGAGATCAAGTTTGTTTTACTTTCAGCCTCATCGGAAACATGTCAATCCATGATTATTAATACTAATGATGCTAAATCTAGGCTGAATATCAGTGTTGCTTTATTCACCAGTATGTTACGGGTGATTATTGATTCATATGTTGTATCACAAAAATACCTGTGGAATTAATTTATGATGCATCAGTATAAATTTGTACTGGCAGGTTCAAAAGCTGCTTAAATAGTTTAATACAAGATCAGTGATGAAGAATATGGATAAATAATACAAATATCTGTATCTGTTGTATTTAGCTTTGTATCACTTGCATTATAATTGTGAAAAGTAGTTTGAGTGAATAAGAGACGACGAAATCTTAATCTGAACAGCTCCATGACGTTACAAAAATATTTAAAATATTCAATGTTAAATCACTTTTACTCACATGTGATTTTTAAAGTTTTTTCGTATAATGAATTGTTCAGCAAATAATATTTTTTTAAATCACTGCAAATAAAGACAAAGTCGAATCTATTGTTTGTCGGCTGTGGCTTAGCGGTAGAGTGGTCATCCTCCAACCTGAAGGTCGGCAGTTCAATCCCCAGTCTGACCCATCTGCATGCCAAAGTGTCCTTGGGCAAGATGCTGAACCCCGAATGCCCCCCCCCCCCCCCCCCATAGAACGACAAAGTGCTGCGGATGGATGCACCCTATGAATGTGTGTGTGAATGTGAAACTGTACTGTAAAGAGATTTGAGTGTTTATCGAGACTAGAAAAGTGCGTTATAAATACAAAACCATTTAACGGACTTTTACCACTGTCATCAGATTTTTGTTTGTGATTGTTATTCTGTCAATGCATTTTCGATTAATGTTAATTAACTAATTGATATCATAAAGTACTGACACCCATATAGACTTCATCTGAACTCATCACCTTTCATCTATATAAAACATTATATATCTCATTATATACATTTATATCTTTCCACAAACACTGAGCAAACAAAAGAGAGTTTGTTGGTCCAGGGCAGCGACGCAGGGTTTGGATACTTGGCACTGCTACACAATCATTGTGTGTGTGACGGTGATTCAGTGAGTAAGAACAATGGGCAGAGTCTAGATGAGTATTTGAATTGTAATTACTGTTACATGCACTGCTAACCATGGAATTGGCTGTATTGTTTCTGCCCTGTATAAAGAGTACTGAGCTGGTCACTGGCTGAGAGTATTTTAAACTCCAATGATGGAGAAGGTGAGAATGTTCACTTTTCTGAAAGTGCTGCAACTGGTGCAGGAATCCCAGGAGTGTAAAGGGTGCAGTGGTGGACTCAGATGAATCCCTCTGTTTGCTCATGAAACTATAATCGTGTCCCGACTTCTCCTTCACAGATTGTGTTCTTCGAGGACCGGGACTTCCAGGGAAAGTCCTATGACTGCAAAGGCGACTCGGCCGACCTGCACGGCTTCGTTCGCCGGTGCAACTCGGTCAAGGTGGAAGGAGGCTGGTGGGTTCTGTACGAGCGGAACAGCTACACAGGATACCAGTATGTCATCGGCCCCGGGGAATACAACGAGTACCGTCGCTGGATGGGCTTCAACGACTGCGTCAGGTCCTGCAGGATCATCAAGAACGTGAGTCAGCTACAAGAAGCTTTTCAGAATACGTCCCTTCAAACCCAACACCTGCTTGATTCTGTCCCTTTCAGGCGAAGGGGCCGCACAAGCTGAAGCTGTTCGACCGGCCCAACTTCGGCGGTCAGTCTCTGGAGCTGTCGGAAAACATGAAGGCCATGCAGGAGAAGTGGACGAGGCAAGAAGTCCAGTCCTGTAAAGTCCTGGACGGCTCCTGGGTCTTCTTTGAACATCCCAACTTCTGTGGTCGTCAGTACCTGCTGGAGAAAGGCGAGTACAAGCACCACTCGGAGTGGGGAGCTCTGAAAGCAGCTGTGGGCTCCATCAGAAGAATGACGGAGAAATGAGGCTCATTGTGAAGCCATTGAATAAATGTCTTTGATGCAACTCTCATTTGTGCCTGATAAATTCAATCAATAAATTATGTTTTGGCAAATAGGAGTCACTATAGAGTTTAAATTGTGTGATTAACATGTAGCGTGAACAATCTTTTCAAACTGGCTCATAACAACAAAAACAGAAAAATACATTCAGAAGCACTGAATATATTTTTGAAAAGAATTCCAAACAACTTTAATCAGTGGCCCTTTTTCCTTGTATCTGAGTTAATTGACTAGAAAACAATTTATAACATTAGGTGTAATAGCTGTAAAATTACAAACAAAGTCCCTTTTATTAAGACGTTCTTCAATTGAAGAGATAAGAAGAGATGGTTTAACATGGAGCTCCCTGCAGACTTGTTAGGTAGACCCTGTTTTTACGGAAACCCCTGCAAAACTGCTGGGAGACCCTGTCCTGAACTTTGCCTTTGGCATCAAATATATTTTATTAGGTTTATTAAATAAAACAAATTCAAGCGTTAATTTTTACAGTGTACCAATTCACTCAGGGTTATCAATAGTTAGTTTCTTAAGTGTTTAAGTTATATATATTATAATTTTTTTCTTCTGCTCATGGTTACAGATTCAAGTTGCTTTGTTTAACTAAACAACGACCTCTCGTTCACGAGCATCAAAGTTTCTGCTTCTGTTAAAAACTGTTCACGGACGAATCGCATTCTGCAAAAGGATTCACTTCCTGTCACATGTCGGACTTTGACAGATCCTCCACGTTGGAGTAATGAACCAGGCTGTGACACAAACACAGAATCATGACGCACTCTCTCTCTCTATTCAAGCTGGTCAGCTGACGGAGCTGTGGCTGGTGGTCACAGAGGGCGGAGCTTGACGGCCTGAACACACCTGTCCCTTCTGACACAGAAGGGACAGGTGTGCTACGTGCTATGTGCTAACCCTAACCCTAACCCTAACCCTAACCCTAACCCCAAGCCAGCTTCACCCTTCGGCCTCAGTAGCAGCTGCAGAGGAGACAGGTTGTGTGGATCATTAAGAGTTTGTGGAATCAGGCGTTGACGGATGCAGAGCTCAGCCGGAGCAGCAGCGAGTAAACACTGAGCAGACTTTTCAGACAGTTGCAGCATCAGCCGTTAAATGCCGAGGCGATTAAAATAACAATGATGCCGCTGGCAGCGCAGAGCCACATACACCGTATATATAAATCTGCAGCAGGCCTGGAGGGGATGTTGTGTAAAAGCAAACCGGTATCAAACTGTGGTGCGAGGCCCAAACATGGACCGTGCAGGAAAGGTAGGCCCGGCGAGGAGACGACGCTCGTGACCATTCATCAATTCAACGTTTGATTTGACGGAGGAGCTCACAACTTTGTTGGTGTTAAATTTGCACTTCCGCAGATCGTGTTTTACGAAGACAGAAACTTCCAAGGCCGTTACTATGAGTGCAACAGCGACTGTCCCGAGCTCAACACCCACTTCAGCCGCTGCAACTCTGTGCGCGTGGAGAGCGGCGCCTGGGTCCTGTACGAGAGGCCCAACTACCTGGGCTACCAGTACGTCCTGACCCGGGGCGAGTACTCTGACTACAAGCGCTGGATGGGCTACAACGACAGCGTCAGGTCGTGCAGGATCATAAGAAATGTGAGTTTCTAAACTAAGAGATTTGAAAAGTACGATTAACTTCTTCACGCTACTTCACGAAAAACGATATCGTTGTTATTCTATTGACAAGTTTGCTGATTGTAAATCCTTTCCTTATCAATCTGAGAGTCCTAATTCTGACTGGAAAACTCTCCGACCACCAGATTTACTCTCACATGACGAACTCTGCAGTCACGCACCTGTGATGCAAAGTCATGAACACCTGGGAAGACATGAAATCCGACGATCACATGCACCTCCTTTAATTTTCCCCTTAGAAAAGACAAATTAGTGGAATAAAAACATGGTTTCTCTCAGACATTATAGAAGATATTGTAGATTAAAGGATAATTTTCTCACGAGAGCCTCTGCTCAATGAGCCAGTCAGCCGTTTTCCTTTCTCCGAGCTGAACCCTGCTCTTTGTGTCGCAGTCCTCTGGTGTGTTCAGGATCCGTGTCTACGAGCGTCCGGACTTCAGCGGTCAGATGCTGGAGGCCACGGAGGACATGAACAACCTGCCCGACCACTGGCCCCTGCGGGAGGTCCACTCCGCCCGCGTGAAGGACGGCGCCTGGGTCTTCCACGAGCTGCCCGACTACCACGGACGCCAGTACCTGCTGGAGAGAGGAGAGTACCGGCGCTTCAACGAGTGGGCCGCCATGAGCCCCAACGTGGGCTCCTTCCGCCGCATCCACGACTTTTAGAACATCTTTCGCTCTGTGTTCACGTTCTACGTAACTGTTCTTTGCTCATCGAATAAAAAAGGAATGTGCTCCGTATCCGACGATCCACGTTTTGTTTCTGTATTCAAACGAGGGGCCTGACTGAATCGTAAGAGGTGAAGCAGGTAGTACCACATGTCAACCACAAGGGCCAAAGGTGGCCCGGACTTGTTCTAGGCTGTTTGGGCCATATGAATGAAATAATTCTTGATGTATATTTGTGAAGGGAACCTTGTACCTATTTTAGAACATTATTCTATTTTTTAGAAAATAACATAATTATTCATAAGTATGCAGTGTCATAACTACATCTCTGACGTTTATAACAAACCAAACCGTTTAAAAATCGGCTTAAAATTGAGCAAGTTATGATTATTTATAAAGAACATAACACTACAGCACAATGTAATGGGTGAGCGAGCTGACTGTGGCAAGATGGCTGCCATGTGCGGACGTTCGACTCCGTTGGCCGAGACATCTAGCCTTTATATATATATCTATGGTTTGGGCCACATCCACCACATGGGCCACGTCCAGATTACACTTTGTCTTGAGAACCACATGTTTGCAAAGAAAGGCTCAAATCCCTTCAGGTAGAAGCTCTGCAGCTTCTACCACAAGTTTCTGTTTCTGGAGCTGAATCTGACAACATGTTCCATTAGAACACAGCTTATTCTCAATCACTAATTATGAATGATTTTATTAAGAATTGTTGCTTCTGGTGATCATAGAATTTATATAAAATTATTCCTGCTCGATTTTCTTTCATTCAAGACACAAACCAATCAAATCAATAGCTCAAAATAACGTTTGTGTCCGTGCAGTTTGATATTTTAATATATAGTGGGAGACACGCTGGGGGTCAATGCCAATTATATCAATGATGCTCAATACTGTTTGTGGGCAGATTCATATTTAATCATAATACTCTTAATTAATCAGGGCATTTTAGGAGATTCTTTGATTTAATCACAACTTAAAGTTCAAAAAGCAAAAGAAAATATGCATTTTTACTTTATGTTTATTTATGTATTATATAAAATCTCTCAATATTTTACAATTACTATGTTTTTATTGAACCAAACAAAACAATTATACCTCAAATAAGATTTTGAGGTATTGATGTGAATCTTGGATCAATACTTAATGGCACATACAAAATTAAAGCTTATAAAGAGCAGAACTCATCAATATGTCAATATGCAAAATTGCTGCAAAATTATCAAAAAGTTGAAAAATGAAGTTGTGAATTGATTATTGATAGATTGATACATAGATGTGTGCATGTCTCCCTGTGTGTGTGTGTGTGACACAGGGCTGATGGGAGTTATGGTGATGCTGGTGTGGTGGGGGGGGTCACCGAGATCAGCTAAACCTGTGGACAAAGACCTGCGGCCTGTTGATGACTCAGTGGGATTTTTCCAGTAAGAGCCTGGAGCACAGCAGCTGCTGTTAGTGCTGACGCTCGACTCACTGGAACAACGCCGTGACCCAGAGTCAAACAAAGGGCGTCCAGCCAGCACGTTCTCCTGGCTGCAGTTATTCACACCTAAAGCCTCTTTGTTGACTTTGACCCCTGAGAGAGAGAGAGAGAGAGAGAGAGAGAGAGAGAGAGAGAAAGAGACAGTGTGCACCCTCTAGTGGAGAATCTCTGCAGCTGCAGTCCAGATATTTCAGTCTTTTGCACTGATTTTGGTGCACTGCAATCTGATATTCCTTTCTTCCGAATGCATTTTTTTTATTTTTGTTTTTCTTCTGTCGTTTTCATTTTTTTATTCAATATCTCGACTTTCTTCCATTTGATTTTCTTAATGTATTCTGTTTTAACACTGTATGTTGACAGTCAAAAATTTAATAAATGTATTAGTTAAATACATTTATTAAATTTATACAAACTGCTACGATTGCATCATTTCCTGTCAAGTGCAGAGATGTCTGGTGTGCGTGCATTGGTCCGCCATCTTGTCTGCAGGCAGGTACTAGAAAAGTTCAGCTGCTTTTGTAGAGTCCTGCAGAATTCATCTCAAATCCAAGTCTCACACTTCAACTGAGCAAATGGTGCCGACAGTTCCGACCCTGGTTGGACGTGTGCGTGTCACACTTGTTTGTATATCATGTGAGTTCTCTGCAGCCGTGCTGTGAGGAGTGTGTGAGACACATGGAGGTTGAAACCAAAGAGCTGATCTCATCCAGAGACACACGCCTGAATAAATCCACACACACTGGACCTGCTGAGGAAGTTTAATGATTGATGTGTACGATCAAACTCTCCAAATGGTGAATAAGAAGTATTTGATCTTCCATCACGGGCGAGTGGAAATGTGAAAATCTGGAGAAAACTGAAATGACAGGCAGGTAGGATTAAGGAAGGTCAGTGTCTGATTGATTGACAGCTGATATCTGTGCGGAGCAGAAACATCACCACGACAAACTTTGATCGACAAAAGAAGTTAAAGATTAAGACACAGAATTTAAATCACTGCTTTTAATGACTTGAGTCTATTTGAGTTTACAGAACTCAGCTGTGGTTCCAGGATTAACCCTAACTCCAGCATAGAGAGGCTGAGTGAATGTGGTCTGGACTCTGTGGAGGAGAGTCATGGTGTCAGAGACATTGTAGAAGGACAGAACACCTGCACTGGGATCCAGGTACACTCCTACTCTGGAGGACCAAGGACCTGACACTGGAGTCAAGATGCTGTTGTAGTAAAAGAAATAAATGTTTTTACCACAATATAATGACCAGGATTTATCATTGAATCCAAATTCACATTCTAACGAATTTCTTCTGTTATTCTTGTACGTGACTGCTACCATAGCTCCAACTCCCATCCACATCTCCACCTCCCAGTAACAACGCCCAGTCAGACTCTCTGTACTCCGGACCTGAGGCTGACCAATGAATCTGTCTGGGTGATCAGAATAAGACTGTTGTTTACTCATAGCTGTTACTTTTCTGTTTCCCTCAGATAATAACACACATCTGTTTGCTGTGTTTGGATCCAGTGTGACTTCCTGTGAATATTTTAAGAAGTCAGCTCTGAAATCAAACTTCCTCATTGGACAGATCCTGTGCTGCCTCAATGCAGCTGACTGAAGATGAAGCTGGAGGTGTTTTTCACAATAAGAGGCCAAACAATCCAAACAGGAAATGAAAGCTTTCAGTTTTCTCCCATTGCAGACATCACAGACTACATCTTCAGGTCCAGCAAAGCAGTGATCAGCAGGAGCAGCTTGGAGCCCAGTATTCTTCAGCTCCTCCAGTAAATCAGCTAACATGGTGTTTTTCCACAGGACAGGCCTCAGGGTGAAGGTCTGTCTACACTGAGGACAGCTGTAGTGTCCTCTCGCCGCTCCATGGTCCCAGTGGGTGTTAATACAGCTCTGACAGTAGCTGTGTCCACAGCCAGTAGTCACCGGATCCTTAAGTTGATCCAGACAGATCGAGCAGCAGAATCTTTCCATGTCAACTTGATTTTCTCGCTGCGCCATTTCAGCTGCTATCAGTGACTGTAATTATACAGTGCTGCCTTGTCACACCGTTTAAAGATATTTCATTTCTTGTCTCTGAACAGAAACAGATCTCTACTCCTCCCTCTCGCATTCCTCTTTTCACCATGTTTAAAGGCAGCTGCCTTTGTTGTCACACTGTTTAAAGGTCACTACACAAAGAGACTTAATAATAATAATAATATTTTTCTGTTTGAGATCAGCAGAGACATTAGATTACCTTCACCTTGACAAAGAAATCACAGTGAATCATTGGAGCCTGAACTTGAAACTTAAAATTTAGATTTATAATCTCCTTTTGTTTTATCTTTTTTTGTTACTTCCTGTTTTACTTTGACGTTCTTTTACCTTATTTGTCTCTTCCTCTCTGTACTTGTGGTCTTCGTCTGGTTTCCCGTGTTGTGATTGAAATTGAAATGATTTTTGTTATTTTTCACTTTCGATAATGCAAGGTTGAATTTTAAACGACTGGAATATATTTCTATTATAGCATTTGAGATATAAAATAAAGAATGATAATATTTAATACCACCACCATGTTTTCAGGGACCTTAGAAAGTCTCATATATTATTGTCTGAGAAGCTTGTCTGTTGATCCTTTGTCTTCACGTCCACATAAAGCTTCGAAATAAAATATCAAAAAGATGAAGACACCATGAGACGGATTCTGCAGAGTGACACCAGAGTGTGGCAGTACCTCCAGTCCAGCAGGGGCGCTGCTCTGTTTCACGACACTAGGTTACGGATCTCTTTACGTGTTTGAGGTCAGAGGTCAAACAGCCGCAGACATGACAACGTTACGACCCTTCACCTGCGACGATCTGTTCAAATTCAACAACATGTGAGTGACCACTCGTCGTTTTTATCGTTTGACTTCATCACCGGATGTCGGTGCGACTCGGAGGCTGCGGGATCCCTGTCTCTTCCGCTGATGGACAGAACCTCTGCAGAAAAACACGTCGTTTAGAGATGTTGCTGTTATTTAACTGAAATGAGCGGAACGTAGCGCAACTTCGTCAAACTCTGAGAATCTCGGCACCTTTTGCAAAAGATCGGCAAACACACGATCAATCCAAAATATGTTGTTTACCATAAATAGCCTCGTTAGCTTGCTAGCTACAGCAAGCTAACACAGGACATGTGGAAATTCATTTTCTAATAATATTTGACAGGAATCTCACAGATATGAATAAATAATGAAAACAGAGCGGTCAGTATTTACTTTTAAATGAGAGTCATAAGCACCAGAAACGTTTAACTTGGTTTGAGCAACAAAACCAAAAAGATAAATCTCTATTAATCCCCATGGAGGAAATCCAGGTTATAACAGCAGCTCCAGTGAAGAATGAACAAAGTTGTGAAGAATAGAATAAAGAGAGAATAAAAAAGAAACCATATTTGAACATTTAGACATAAATACACAGGAATACAAGAAATGAACTGCACTCAATATCTTGATAAGATAATCACAATATTCTTTTCTTCAACATCAATACAACAACAGTCCAATATACTGTGTATCTGTACATTACTAATGCATTGTGTACACACAGTGCAGAGCATAGACATGTCATGCAAACATCTTAATGGTAATAAAGGGTTTTGGTCGTATTGTTCATGTGTAACGATCAGATCTTCTGAGTTGTGTTGGACTCCTCACTCACGACTTCCACTTCATTGTTGGACTGAAACTAACTTGATGTTTGTCTCTGTGTCGGCTCGACAGAAACCTGGATCCTCTGACAGAAACCGTATCCTTCACCAGCAAATCTCAGTGATTGTTTATTTGCAATAAACAAAACTATATTTTCATATTTTCCCGTGGCTCAGGTTTATTCCAGCTGACGACACGATCCTGTCAGTTTGTCAGTTCAGTTCACCTCTGAGCCTGTTGTCTTCATGTGTGTGTGAATTGTTCAGTTTGTTTCCTGAGCCCCCCCCCCCCCATCAGTACGGGATCCCGTTCTACCTGCAGTACCTCGCTCACTGGCCGGAGTACTTCATCGTGGCCGAGGCTCCCGGTGGTGAGCTGATGGGCTACAGTAAGTTCCTCTGTTCACTCAGACGCTTCATACAGCTTCATAAATCAAACTCACAGAGCGCCTTCATCTGAAAAGTCAACACTGAGCTCACAGCAAATCCATTCATTCCTTTGTTTCTGCGTCAGTCATGGGGAAGGCGGAGGGATCTGTGGCTCGTGAGGAGTGGCACGGTCACGTCACCGCCCTGTCTGTCGCTCCAGAGTTCAGACGACTCGGCCTGGCAGCCAAACTGATGGAGATGCTGGAGGAGATCTCCGACAGGTTGGTGTCATCCTCAGTTCAGGGACCGAGCAGCATTAACACCAACAAACTACCAAACCACAGAGATCATCACCTGATGTCTGAGGAAGTCATTTAAAAAATGTCAAGTCAAGAACAAAAATCTTATGGAAGGACTTCTGTATTCGATTTCCGCTTTTCTCCTCTTCACCAAATGTTTATTTTGTCTCTGCTGTGGGAATGTGTCGTGATCATTGCCAAGAAAACCCACTTCCTGTCGCACAATAAATGTTTTTCTTTTCAGATATCAACACTTATCCTCCTCTAGCTGCTAGTTCCAAAACACACGTTGGGTTTTTAACGATTTTTTAACGCTTGAAATTGAACGAACACGTTTGTTCCCTTTGTTTTGACTCTGTGTGTATGTGGTGTTGTCTTGTAGGAAAGGTGGATTCTTTGTTGACCTCTTCGTTCGAGTCTCCAACCAAGTGGCGGTGAACATGTACAAATCTCTGGGCTACAGCGTCTATCGAACGGTGATAGAATATTACTCCGCGAGCAATGGAGAACCTGACGAAGACGCTTACGGTGAGAAGAGTTTGAAAAAACTTCTTCTAGATTCAGACAAAAATCCACAAATACCTGGTTGTGGCATCTCTCACAATGTTCAAGAAAGTGATGACAAATTCCTGCACCAAGTTACGTGGGAATCTGTTCAGTTGTTTTTCTGTTGTCCTGCTGACAAACTAACTTGAACATCACCTGCAGTAGCTCCAGAAACATCTGGAAGAACAGTGGATTCAAATGCAGATGTTTTAATGTAGATACAGAGTGAGGAACAGAGGTGTAGATGGTCTCTTAGGCCTCTTATCATTAAACTTGGTCATACACAAACTAGCAGACTGATCACAAAGCTGTTAGTTTCTGGGATGAACCAAACAGACTTAACAGAATTAACACCCATCCAATTTCAATGTAAGTTTTTAAGTTTGAATTCAGGACATGTTCAGACTTTCATTTGTCACCTTCATTTAGAACTCTCCAAACATTTGCCACTTTAAGACCCATGTTGTGGAGGTTTAAACAACCTGAAGAGGGCGCTGTTCCCACTGATCTGAAAACGTGGTTGTGTTCTTCCTTTGTGCAGATATGAGGAAAGCTCTGTCCAGGGACACGGAGAAGAAGTCGATCATCCCGCTGCCACATCCTGTCCGACCAGAAGACATCGAATAACGGTGGAGCGTGGCCCTCTGCCGCTCGGCTCTGCTCGCCCCCCCCCCCCGCCTGGTGGGAGATCAGGAGGAGCAAGTCATCTTTTTAGATTCAGTCCTAAACTCAACGACATGCGAGCCACAGACTTTGTGATCAGACCAGAACAAGTGGGACTGAGTGGTGTGGCGTGATGTGGTCAGTGGGATTGACGCCAGCAGCAGAGTCCTGGATGGGGTTTATTTGGAATACTTGTGAGAACATTTAAAAATTAAACTTTAAATGTGGGCATGCTGTTGTTCTATTACTATTTATACTGTCATGAGGGAACAAGGGGAGGGTTGGCACCTTTGACATAGATTCGTAGCCTGCTGTTTAAATCAGAGAAGAAGAAAGGGAGGGTCCTAGATTGAAACAAGGCTTTTGTTATCCACTGGTCTGCTGTTGGCTCAAGGGGGTTCCAGGTGGTTCAAGGGGGTTCCAGGTGGTAATACGGGGTTCCAGGGGGTTCCAGGGGGTTCCAGGTGGTTCCAGGTGGTTCCAGAGGGTTCCAGGTGGTAATACGGGGTTCCAGAGGGTTCCAGGTGGTTCCAGGTTGGTCTGGAGCCGCTGTGTAGCTTTCAGCAGATACCTTCTTTAGGAAGATGTGACTTGAGTATTGTCACTTCCTGATTCCACCTGAAGCTCCATGTTTGTGTCCCACGTGGAGGGAGTGTTGTCGAGATAAGTCAACTCACGCTTATGCTCTAGGATATCTTCTTAAAAATAAACTGTTTTGTGCTTTCCTATGAAGTCGTTTTTAATGAGTTAACATGTGCGATCCTAATTAAGAAGTAGAGGTGGTTCTGCTACAGTTTTCACTTCACTCCTGGTTCCCATCCGCCCACAAAGTCAGATCATCCCTGGAGGAGCCTGGCATCAACGCCCCCCCGTCCAGGCGGCTCGCAGAGGAGCAGGTGGGCTCAGCAGCAGCCGGCCAGGGAAGGTAAATCAGCTGAGTGGGAACACAGCAGGGGGGGGATGTGACCACTAGACGGCGCTGTTTAAAGGGAGAAGCTCAGTGACACTCATCTGGAGGTGAGGAAGATAATCAAACCACAAACTAAATCATTGCAATCAGAATGTCACTCAGTAGAGTTCAAACCTGCACCAAGGACCAACAACATTCAAATTCACTACATCCACTTTTCTATTTGGAACTGCTCTGAATCACACACAGGGGCGTGAAGGAGTAAGTGTGTATTTTGTTGTGTTTGTGTGTGTGTTGGCATGACAGGGCATAGTGTTGAGTGATGTGTGTAGTTGGGTGTTTTAACAGGTGTTTGTATAAACGTTATTAAACCAAAGTTGAAGATCATGAATTATGGGGAGGGGGGGAGGTGAGGGAAAAGTAAGTAATAGAATTATCCATGGCTCTTAATGAGTAGGACAAATATTTGTGTGTATTTGTTCTTTCAAATACACACAAATATTTGTCATCCAACATATCAACCGAACAACAAAGGAGCAGAGTGAAAACATGACGTCTTTAACTGAGCTAATTGTAGAATTTACTCATTTGACCACGAGTAGATTTGTTTGAGGGGAAATATTTGCTCATGTTGTGAGTTTCGTGCTTTGTGAGCGTTGTTGTGTCATTTTATTGTGTGCGTCTGTTTCTGTCATATCGTTGTGAACAATAAACTCAAACTAAACTGTTTAAACTGTTTTTGTTGTCGTGGGTGTTATTTGTTGGTTTCTTTCAAGCCTGATATGTGACCACTAGGAGTCACTGTTGCTCTCAGAGCGTGTGAGAGAAACGTGTGAGTGAAACTAGGTTGAGTTTATGAAACCACATCACGTCCTGCAGCTGAAGGATGAGCTCCACTGAAGGAACAGTGAATTTCAACCTTTTCACGAATAAAAAAACAATAAATTACCAGAGAGTGGATTTAATTTGGGTTTTAGAGATGAGATCCTTCAGTCTCAGTAACTGATCCACGTGAGACACACTGAGCAGCTCAGAATCCAGAGGGTCCTCCTCAGCAGTCCATACGTGACTCACTGAGGATATGGATCCTCACAGACGAGTTGTCGCCTGCTTCGTAGACATTGGTCCTGAGCTCTGGTCTGTGCACACACACCTTTGAGCTGAGGGCTTTAGCAGGGACGTGACGTCAAGGGGGGGGGGGGGGGGGACAGCATTGCCATGGAAACCCATCTCCCTCACTTCCTCTCTGATCTCTGATCTGTCCTGCATCTGAGGGAACATGAAGGCTGCAGCACAGACATGCAGCTCTGTGGCTCACACTGAGCTTTCCTATAAATAGCTTCCATTGCCTGCTTAAAGTGCAGATGTGGACGAGTCCCATTTATAGACTAATAACCAGAAGCCAGAGGGATCACCGACAGATCTCGTGATCAGGTGGTTGTTCTGCAAATCTGTTTTCAGACGTGAACTCTGGAAAAGTGTTCGAAGCAACTGATTCTGACATTTTCGTTCTGTCCCTCCAGATAATATCTGAACTTCGGTGCACGTCTGAAAGCAGCTGATGTTAGAGTGACTCAAACTAAACCACGGGAACTATAACATAATCTTGTTTTACAGGAGGAGTCAGTTTTTCCAGCTGATGCAGAGATTTTTCACATCCCTAGAAATCTCCTCATCAGGCAGATAGAGAGAAGTCACCTGTGTTGCCATCTGCCCACTTGTTCTTTGAGTCCCTGATGTTTGTTCAGGTTTCTGATAAGTTTGGTTATTTGACAACACGGTGAAATGTTATGATTGACAGCTGAGACTGGCTCAGGGTTAAAACACGAGAGGATCAAGACGACCCGATCATTCTCCGTATGATACGAACAGGACGGTGTATATTTGCAGGAACCTGTGCAGGTGTTGGGACGAACTTTTTGACTGTATAACATTTGTTCAGCTGTCGAATGAATAAAATAAAACATTGAATCAGGTACATTTCACTATTTCACTCCTTGGCAGTAACCCCCAGTCCACACACGCTGAGAGAGGAAGGTGTTTTTAAGCCGTTCACTGTCGATCGACTCAGAAGTTCTGCCCTTCTCCTTCCTCTGGTGTTTCAGTCTCATCGACCCGAGTCATCGATACCTCGATGCAGTGAAGGTCTGTCAGACAGCGAGTGGTTGATGCTGCTCTCCTGACTTCTGTTAGGCTCAGGTTGTAAAAAGCTCACCTGGCTCTTACCTCTCCGGGGGGGGGGAGTCCTCCGTCACATGGACTCGTTGTCTCGGGCTGTTGAGGCTGTCCACGTCATCCTGCAGCTTTCAGACGAGCCCCTGGCGTCCTTGTGGACTCGTGTGAGGACACTCGCTGCTGTCTTTTGTTTTTCAGTGCATCACATGCTAAGTCTATTTATAGCTCCGTTGCACATTTTAATACGAGTTTAAATGGGACGACAGAAGCATGAGAGTCAATCATCTTCATGGCCGCTGCTTGATTTACTGTCGGTACCTGCTGCATGTGTGAACTCTACCTTAAACCCATCTTATAGTGTGTAGACCCCTGCAGGGGACAACAGACCCTGTGGTTCAGGTGTCCGTCTCCTTGAACAACGATCAGCATGTTGTCTTGTGACGTAATATCAAGTTTGAAGGTTTGTGGCTTCAGACCGGTGACACAGGTTCACCTTCGAGTGGCCGAGCTCTGCGTTGCTGTGAAACGACGTGTTTGAGTAGAACCAGCCCACAGATGGCTTTGATTGTACAGCAGCTCGATGAAGCCAAACCAAACACTGGTTTATGATGAGGAGGGACACCTGAACCATGCACACACACACACACACACACACACACACGGAGGCCCAGGCTGGTGCTGCCTGTCGCCGGCTCTCTCAGTGTTTACAGTGCCGTATGAGGGGGGATCCTGGGAGGCAGCTATTTTTAGCCGTGGTTTCATCATTCCTCTCTCTCCGCTCTGTGAGCAGCTGCAGGCTGGTGCTGCATTCTAATGAAGACACGAGCAGTAACACACCTTCTGTTTGCTGCGCACACACACACACACACAGAGAGGCTCCCACAGCTCGCTGGGGAAACTGGCAGCTTCAGAATCCACACAAATAGTTTGGGCCTCGGAGTGACTCCTGTTTCCTCTCTTCTGTTCCTCCTGTTATTTGTGATTGGAGGATGATGATCTGGGATCTGACGTGTGGATCCAAGTTTACGTTGACATGAGCTGTGAGCTGCAGCCGAGGTCGGACCTGACCAGGCAGTGAACTCCAGCCTGTGGTGGAGAAATGGTGGGTGTTAATAATCAGCTGCTGTTCGTGGCCACAACAAAACCCTTCAGTTCTTACACTGTCTCGACCTCTGACCTCCCTCCTCCTCCTCCTCCTCCTCCCTCCCCATCCTCCTCCTCATCCTCCTCCCTCTCTCTATAAGACCAAATGAAAATACAACTGTATTTGTTCCGTGATGAGAAAACAATGAGGAGTTGAAGCTTTTGCAAAAGGGGAAACGTCAGTATCGTGCGTTAAACTATTTAAGTTTAAGGGTTTTAAAAATCGGTGGTGATCAAACTTTGCTCTGTGACGTGTAAATGGGAATATGAATGGATTATTCTATTAGCAGCTCACGTAAACATCATAATAAATAATGTCTCATTCCACATGAGGTCAATAAGTGTGTTACAGAGACGTAGATGTTTCCAACGTTAACATCGAGGAAAACTAAATAAATTAAACCATATTATCATCTCTGTTTTTATTTCCACCTGCTGCTCCAATCAGCTTCAGTCGGTCAGATCCTAAACGTTCCAAAGTCCAAAACCAGCGTCTCCACTCTGTTCTCGACCAGATCCAGAGTCTGTCAACGGGACTCGATCACAGCCGTGAAGAGATGTCTCCTAAGGTGGTGTGAAGACCCTGAGAGACAGACGAGGTCCATCCCCAGGAAGTGGAGCCGGAACCACGGGACCTCCGCTGCCCCCCCGTCTCTCCTTCCGGTTCAGTCAGTGGATATTTTTGGACGTTGGCTGAAAATTGCTATGGAGACAAAACAGTTTGCTGTTTTGGAATCAGAGGTTCCCAAAGCCGGGTCTATTGATAGAGTGGAAAATGGACGTATCTGGGATGAACTGCTGTGTTTTCCTTTCTTCAACCCCCCCCCCCCCCCCCCCCCCCAACCCGCTGGTTCCTTCGGGTTTTCTGCGCCTCACTCCAGCGTCACCAGATCTGTATTACATGGTGGTTTCCGTATCTATTCTGGGAAACATAAACTGAATTTTTCTGCAGTGTGGTTTGTTTAGAGAAGCCGGTTGCGTCACAGCAGATCCAGTGAGAGCGAGTCCACTTGGAGCTGAGATGAGTGGCAGCGGCTGGGCCTCGAGTCAGACCTGCACACACTCGCACTTTGACTCTGATTCATGCCGGAGATCTTTCCATCTTGGGAGAAAAAGTCAAGTGTTTCTTTAAAGCTTGGTTCCCTCTTGAATCAAGTGTGTTCAACCGTCTTTCACTGCAGGAGAACTTCAGTGTGTCACTGGTTCTGTTCCCACCGGTCAGGCTGCTTCACTCCTTCCTACAGACCGAACTCAAAATGGACGACTTGTAGAAATGTTTGTGGACATTTCCTCTGAATAGATGTTTGTTATACATTTTGTTAGTTAATAGTTACTAAGAAATTAATATTCATTCTGTGTTATTTGACTTCTGGTGACACATGCTAGATTATTGTAGAATTATTACAAAATTATTAGATAACTCGTGTCCATTTATTTATTTAAGAGGTTTCATAACCAGAGCTGCCTTTAGCTACATTATTATACTTCTTATACTTCAATGCATTTTTAGTATTTAATTAGTGCTTTAATTCCATTTTCTCCTCATTATACTAAATACAGGATTTTTATTTGTTTTTATCAATGACCACAACTGATATAGTAATAATTTGAGGTATATAATAAACATCAATGAAACTACATCAATAAACAGCCCCTGAGTCGGCAGAGACCAAACATTGAGCTCAAAGGGAGGAAATATTGCACTTAAATTAATCAGATGGGTAAAAACTCAGCTCATAGTCCGTGGGCTGAGGCTGGGGATGTACAGCGGGTTGACCACTAACCAGAAGGGCGATGGTTTGATCCCCAACTCGTCCAGTCTGAGTTTTAGGGCCAAATAGTTAAATCCAAGTTTCCCCTGGTAGCTGTGCTGACAGTGTACGAGTGGTGTGTGTGAAAGTACTGTGACTGCGACTTGAACTGGAAAAGTACTCCCAATACATTTCATCTTAGCAATAGAGATTAATCTCCGTGTGTTTTTATTTCTCCTTACTCTCGTTTATTTTCCAGTTTTCCAACATCAATACTTTAAAACACGTTTCCTTCAGCGCTCTCTGAGTTCCATCACCACCGAGCAGCCGGGTTCTGCTTTGTGTCGGTGAGGCCCGTTGTGTTTACACAACGTCCACAGGAGGACGAACACACAACGTTTCACAGTGTTCGGCTGCTCAGAGACTTTCAGACTCTGAACCTGCTGGACTCTGTCAGCCGTTAACCAAGGTTCAACACAGACGCTCATTTCAATGTGAGACACTCGACATGAAGCCGCTGGTTTTTAAACAACAACCCGTAACCAGACAATTGCGGTTGTTGAGGAAACTGGGGGTCGGCTCGCCCACTCGGTCATCACTCCGACATGAGAGAGAGAGCAAAGCAGCCTGGGAGCGAGCAGGAGCAGAACACAGTCTGCAGGGAGGAGGACGAGGCCGGCGCTGTGACCGGAGCTAGAGGACTCGCTCCTGGAGGGAAGGGATGAATGTGTCCCATAGGTCTGAAACCCAGGTGAAATATTCTGAGACGCAAACAATGCCGCTCAGACTTGTAATTTAAATTCCCATCGTTAAACTGAAACTGCCAGAATCGAACCCGAGACGTTCAGGACTGTTTGGTTTGAACCACAGGTGTGAACGGTTCCTCGGACCACGTTTGGTTCTGGATCGAACTGAAACATGGTCCGGTTCATTTGCAGCGTTTAAACAACTTTTTCTAGAATATTTCAGACTTTTGGACCAATCGCAGGAAGGTGATGCAGCATTAAAGCTCGGGTTGGAAATCCTGGAAAAGCTTCAAGAGCAGAGGAATCTGGTTTTACTACAATGTGAAACCAAAACTAACCAGATCAAATAGAAAGTGAAACAAACACATGAAGCCTGGATGAGACTTCCAGGTTTTAAACATCCTAAGATTTCAAAAACATATTTATACAATAAAAAACACTGAAGACTGAAACTTTAAAAGTGTCAAGGATCCCAAATGGAGTTAATTGGCGACTCTTAACGACCCGTACGGGGTAAATGGTTGTTTGTCTCTATATGTTGGTGAGAGATGGACCACTGACAGGTCCAGGGTCAGCTGTGATCAGCCCCCTGCAACCCTAAAAACAAGTGATGTAGATGGATGGGTGATGTGCTTTTATTTTGTAGTTTAGCATCCAACGTCTGGGAATTTAACAGAGAGCTGTTCTTCAGCAGAAGATGAAGAAATGAAGAAATATTAGAATATCATGTTTTATCAGATTAATTTGATCCTTTACAAAACCTCAACTTTATTTAAGCCCGGATGTTTCGTCCATCAAGGTTTCCTCCGTCACTAACAGTAATCACGCCGGCAGCTGTTGTTTTAAAAGTGGCGTCTCAGTCCTAATGAAATGCTGTGAAACAGAAGAGCTTAGCCAGCAGGGAGGGAAGCAGTAATTTATTCTCCTGTATTCTCGCAGGCAGCTGGGATAGGTGGCACAAATGGAGCATTTTTAATTAAAAACTGCTGAGACACAGCGATCCTGGAGGACGACTTGGCAGCCGCTCACAAGTCTTCCCATTCCTATGGCGTGTAGGCAGCGGCACACTATGGTGCGGCAAATTCAGCCGGAGAAAACCAACAACACAAACCCAATTATTGTCTTTACAGGGAGCCGGGGTTCTCCCCCATCGTCTGCAGCGCATCTCTGTTTCCGAGTCCACAGAGGCTCGAGCAGATACTGACCCCAGACCTGTGACCTGCACGGCAACAGCGGATTGAATTATTGACCGATATGTCCTCACTCACATATGAGACCTGTCTTTATTATAACTTCATCTTTTAGTGATTGGAATAGCTGGACTGCTTTGTTAAAGACGTGATCCCCAGCAGGTTCTGCTTGTGACCACGTGGGACGTTTGGTCACAGGTTCCATGTTGTGACCATTTCAACGAAAAAGCGAAAATTTATTTCCCTGAAAATAAATTTGGATGAATTGTAAATAATCCTGGAAATCTGAGAATCCTGAAATGGTCAAATCAATTAGCAGATAAGCTAAATAAAGAGGAAAAATCACCAAATTAAAGAGGAAATAATTTCAATTTATTTTAATCAATCTTAGTTTTTTCTTGTTATTGAGATATTATTTGGACGTTTGATCTGCATAACTACCAGAGTCATCCATGAAGAAACAGTTTAATATAACATGCAATATAATTTCACAACAGCAATTAACACACACTGAATATACTTAACCTACATCTGCAGTTGATTTTAATACCTTGGAGAAACGTGAGTAAAACAATTATTTGACGTGTACTTTGACTTTTTTGGTTTGGTCCCATCTCCTAACATGGAGGAGGCCAGGTACCACCTTTACTGCAGCGAGCCACGAGGGGGCGCTGAATCTGATTTGGCCTCCCTTACTGGGAGAACACAGGAAGTGGGAACTCGTGAAGAACAATCAAGCGATGGCTGGAAGTGCTTCATCTGAAACGTGAGCGTGGCACTCTACCAACCGCAGGAAGGCGTCAGGCAGAGTAACGTGGTTTCACAAAGTGCCGCCTCACTCCTCAAACAGCATTCACGCCCTCGAGGCTCTGGAGGTTCACACACATGCAATTATTCACTTTGTCAGTGGAGCACGTTTTATACACAAATTCAATCATGCACTTCCCGTGTTGGAGTTTAGACTCAAGATTGCTTTTGTTCAACTCTGTGAATTCCTCATTGTGTGTTTCTTATATTGTGATATTTGAATGGGGGTTTCCTCCTCGTGTGTAATTGGTTCCCTGGACTCGACAGTGAACCAGTCGATCACATTTAGAGCGCAGCTTCTGGGCGATGGAGGAAACATTAGTGTGTTCACTCCCAGCAGCTGGAGAACATCCACGACCAGCAGAGGAAATGAAGAAAATGATCCCGGATGATCACATGCGGCTTCGGGGCCAAACTAATCAGATGACCGTTCAGCTGGGGATTCACTAATTCACTAATTGCCCATTCGGCCTTATCTCTTTCCTCTGTGCACGTCTGAGATGAGGAACAGGGTGTTTCACCAACCATCAGTCGGCATCTGTCTCATTGTTTCTTACTCTGGTGTGTGGAAGCAGAAGAGATTATATTATATAGAGAGAGGCCATCCCAAGGTCATAGAAATACAAGCTGTCATCATTTGGATATGATCAAGTTCACTTAGTTTGTAACGGTGAACAACTTATTCAGAAATATTTATTGGGATTGATATTTAACCAACAACAGAGGGTGAATCCCTTGAAAAGTATGAATGAACACAGAGCTTAAATAATGTGGATGAGAGGAAGTTCAGTGCATCAAATCTTCCCAAAACATTTAATCCTCAACTCAAATATCAAAGATAAATACTAATACTAATATATTTAGTTTGTATTTCTTTAAAAAACATTAATATTAAAATATAGCTTCTGTTCACACATGCATTTATAAAGTAGTTTAACATTTAACACATGGTCAAATTAATGAAAGTTTTGGACAAATTAAGATTTGTTGATCTGTGATCTTTGAAGTGATTCCAGATGATCACGTGAATCCATCTTCACAGAACCAAGTCCGATATATATTTTAAATAAAACCACAAATTAAAAGATAAACAAAATCAGTAGGATTTATCCTCTGGAATCACATCAGTCACCCCCTTGTTTGTGTGTGCGTGTATGTGTGTGTGTGTGTGTGTGTGTGTGTGTGTGTGTGTGTGTGTGTGTGTGTGTGTGTGTGTGTGTGTGTGCCTGCAGTATGATATTGTGTGTCCTCGCATGCCAGCACTGTGCACCGTGGGGATCGTTGTTTGGAAAAATGGCAAATGACTGATTTGAATGTCAAATTGTTGTGAGCACAAAGGTCTCGGTGACATTTCCATTTTGCCGCTGCTCGTCTCACTTCACGTTCAGGAGGAGCTGCTTCCCTCTTCTGAACAGAGTCTAAAGGTTGAGAAACACAACACAGTGTTCAACACACACTGGTTCGCTATCGTCCATAAAGTGGTTACCGTCCACGCAGGCGGTCGGACCTCAGTTTCAGCTGTAGTGGCATCAATGCAGTTCTCTCTCTCTCACAAGGTCTTGTCTTTCACTCTTAAGTCTCGGGACCTGCCACTCAGAATCTGGTGCACGAGCAGGAGTGTCACTCTTACGTGAACCTTCGCTATGTTTCCATTGATTGAACGAATTCTTAAGGGAAATGCAGAGAAAGTGAAACACATTTCCTCGTATCTGCACCGTCATTGAACGGGTTCTTTCCTGACCCGTACCACATCCTTCCAGTAAGTGCCGTGGTGATCTGTCCAGTAATTTTAGTAACAGACAATGTAACAAAAACGTAGAGCCACAGTGGAGTCGCCCTCTGCAGGTCGTTTGGGAGAATGCAGTTTGCAGGTACCTCTGCATCTCAGGTTGACAGTTTGTTTGAGTTGAATCTACCAGGTCTGTTTGAAATGAGTTAAAATAATAAAGATACAAGAACATGACTTTATGTTTGAATTCATGAGCAAGACGTCAAACTGTCCAGATTAAGACTTCAGCTCGTCCACGGCTCCTGTTGTACAACGTTCTGCACATTCAAGCTGCTGCATCTCTGGAGGTCTCATGCATTTGAATATTTTAAATCCAATTTATGCATTTTCTTTTTGAATTAAAGATTAAATAATTGAAGCGAGCCGTTGAATAATTCATGTGCTGCTTGGGAAGCTGAGGTCAGCAGGATAAGGCCATAGATCTGTAACAGGAACAACTGTAGAGCAGATTTCAGACGAGCCGCGTCGTCAATTGATTAAACAGACGACAGAAAAGAAAAGATTCGGTTTCCTCCTACTTTTGTCTGTTCCTCTTTTGCTCGTGGATGTAATGCAGAAATGACAAAGAACACTTGAGAGTTTAAAGTAGATTAAAATGAGCAATAAATTAGAAATAGGTTATGTTTTGATTTGTTGGTTCTTTGGTAGAAAGATGGACCATGGATCAAAAAGGAGCAATTCAACTTTTGCTGTGGATCCACGATTTCTTTGTCTCGTCTTTTAATAATGTGAGATACGCACATTTTGGGACATTTTCACTAATTCACCAGATAATAATTAATGGTTCTTGATGAAAACAATATCTGTGAGTGGGCAGATCTGGAGGTTGGGGATTTAAACTTGGTTCATAACGGGACTCGAATGGGAGGTGTGAGCTCCTCTGAGGGCGATTCGAGTTTTTCTAATTCCCTCAGCTGAGGCGTAACTTCATTTTAAACTTTTCCTTACAAACACTTTTCATGATTTTAAACCCAGCAGTTATTTATCCAGGAAGGAGTCTTCATTTGAATATGCAGCTGCATTCCTGCCTCCACTCAGTGCTGAACCCATCGTGCTCCTGTTTTCTCATTAACAGTCAGCATGTGAGAAGTGAAGTGGCTCAGTGGCATCAGAGGGATTTACCTCGTACGATCAAAGCCGTCCTTGATATTAGTGTCCTTCAGCGCCTCCTCTGCATCTCAGCAGCTCCCACCTCCGCCCACGAGTCGGCCATCTGGGAGGATTTCAAGAGAGAGGGAGCTCCAGATTAAGATTAATGAGCAAATCTCTGCATTGTTTCATCTTCACAAGCAGAAACTTCATTTGTATTATTCTTCTTCTTATTGTATCAAGTCTCTATAACAGCGATTAGTTTAAATGAAATCTACAAAATTCTAAATAAATCAACATTTAACATATTTCCTCAGTGATTTTATTTATTTGATTCAGCAGATCAGTGAAATAAACAAGCTGAAGATTCCATCTTTGTATTTGATGTATTTAGTTTGTATTCAGTTTAGAATATCCAGTTTTTTCTTAAAGGAGACATATGATATTTTGATATTTATAGATGTTTCTTTCTTCCATTGTGTGATGAGGTTGTTATTGTGTGAATGTTAACGAGTTCCTCTCCTGCACAGAAAACACTGAAGCTCCTGAAAGTCCTCGTCAGTCGTCCAGTGCACTTCTGCATCATTTGCATAATGCATGTGAAGCATCTAGTCAAACAAAAGCAGGTGAAGTGAGAGCTGAGGCCGACCAATCCCAACGGAGTGAGTCAACTGGCCAATCAGAGCAGACAGAGTTTTTTTAAAGAGACAAAAACCAAGTGTTTGAGACAGAGACTGAAAGGAGGAGCTGCAGCAATGGACAGTTTGAGGAAAGTTATGTTTTCTGAACATTAGAGCATGTGAACATTTTCAAATTAAGTCAAATCCTCAAACTAATGAGCTTTGAACAGATTTTATTTGTACATTTTCGCAGTTGCTTAAAGCAATGCAGCGTAACTTACCTACTGTTATTGTTCTCTTGACACCAAATCCAGGTTCAGCTACAGAAGCAGATCAGTGTTCAACAGAGGAAACAAGAAAGGACTTTTACTTTGAAGGAAATACAATGTACGCGGGGTGCTGATAACATAAGATGTAGATGTGTGATCACCTAAATAATTAATCTGTGTATAATATAGAGTTAAAAATAAAAAGTCAGTGTTTCTCTGCTGCTGTTCGGTCGACTCAGGACGTCTCTGAGGGTTGAAATCCTGATAATGCGTCTTAGACTTTTCTTTTTAACACATTTGTAGATGTGTGATGACTAAAATGAAATAAATACTTTTAAACTAAAATGATCTAAAAGGTATATCACAGAAAACAAGAGTTAAAAACATGATGCACTGACGCCTGCGTGAGAAGAAGGTGACTCAGTGACGAGCGACCATTTGAAACTCTTTTCATTTGGGGAAAGTCCGTCCGTTTTAATGCTGGGATCAAACCTCCTGAAAGTCTCGTCTCTTTTTCACGTTTCACAAAAACAATTGATCGTAACACAATATCTGAGTTTTACGGCACAATCATTGCAGCGAAACTGAATTCACAATAAGGATATTCTCATTATATCTATTTTTAAAAACGATGTACTTCAACTTCTATTAACTATTAAACCTTCTTTCATTCTTCACCTGCCGATGGCTGATAATCAGGTTCTAACTAATGAGTGAATTCGTGCCGTGTGACCTTCGTCTTTGCAGCTTCATCCTCATCCTCACTGACGCACAGCAGCCGCCTCAAGTCCACCGGCCAGCGCCTGAAGGTTATCAGCCGGTGTCAGACGTTCTTTGGGAAATTGGAAGAAACTTGGAGCGAATTGTGTTTTTCTCCTCCAACACAATCGCATTCCTCTGAGCTGCTTAGGAGAACCAAGGCAGCAGGGGAGCCAATTTCCCTTTTTGAGATTAGTTAGTGCCCTCAAGGTCCTGAAGCGTCCACAGGACCGGCCCCATCTCTGGGTCGTGGCTTCACGCTGCACCCTGTTGTACCCTCCAGACGACGGGGAGATGGAAATATGAGAACGAGGGGGGGGGGGGGCATCGTTTCTCTGGGGATCAGCCTCTTTCAGCCACAGCAGCAGGAAGAGACACAGGATTCTGTGAAATGAGGCAACACATCGAATGTGAAAGTGGAGCAATTATGGAGAATTGAACATGTGCAGTACATGTGTGTGAGTGTGTGTGTGTGTGTGTGTGTGTGTGTGTGTGTGTGTGAAAGAGAGAGAGGGGGGGGGGGACAAATAGAAACACAGACAATGTAAAAGTAAAGAAAGTAAAATCTTGATTTTCTATCTTGGTTTTCTTGCTATTTGAGACTATTCACTTTCCACATCAACATTCTGGATTTTCTTGTTTATATTTTTAGCAGTACAACAATTTGTGTACGTCGTAGAATCATTCATCAGCAATACAACAATAAATAAAGTGGCAATAAAGCAAGTTTGATGATAAAAATTGACATTTAAATAACACTTTCGATTTTACAGGTGAGCCTTATAAAGTGTATATATTTATTTTTACACTTAGACCAGTGACTCTATATAAGGATAGACGACATGAAAGTGAAGCCAAATCACCATGATCGCCCCCTGGTGGCTGGCTGCAGTGTCACTCTTAGAATGTTGTGTTTTTACATCATTTTGTTGTCTGTGCCGTTGTCACCTCTGTCCTTTATTTCGTTGGTTTGTTTGTCTGTTTTTACGTAAACACTGCTTTAAGGATTTCCATTAAAACTTGGTGGGCGGATGTGTAATGTGTCCGAGAACAACTTGTTAAATTTGGATGCGGATCCGATTCAGGGGACGGTTCCAGGATCTTTTGTTTTTAATTACTTACTTTAAAATTATGAGATTCTCTGATTCTGGACGGATTTATTTATGTGGGCAATTTACTGCAGATCCAAATATGTCCATTCATGTTTCGAATGATTATTTTACTTTTCTTTCTTCCAATTGCTTTTTATTCAAATTTTCCTAGAGCCTAAAAAGTTGAAAGAACCAAAAGTTGATATCATCTTTTTTGTTAGGGGAGGGGGGGATAAATGGCTACTTACTATGAATAATTTTACGCCTCAACTCCAGAATTTAGGCAGAAATAAAGATGTGAATATGAAATAATTTTTCTTGTTCACCGGTCTGATCCAAACAAACAACAAAGGGCGAGATGAGGAGGAAACGAGGAAGACGCGTGCAGCTGCTGTTCAGTGAGTCAGGAAGAGGGAAGTGAGCGAGAGAGGAGCCTGAAAGCAGAGAGAGAGAGGGAGAGAGAGAGAGAGAGAGAGGCAGAGAGAGGAAGCGAGGGAGAGAGATGGAAACAGGGAGAGGGAGAGAGAGAGGAGCCTAAAAGCAGAGAGAGAGAGGGAGAGAGAGAGAGAGGCAGAGAGAGGAAGCGAGGGAGAGAGATGGAAACAGGGAGAGGGAGAGAGAGAGGAGCCTGAAAGGAGAGAGAGAGAAGGAGAGAGAGAGAGAGAGGCAGAGAGAGGAAGCGAGGGAGAGAGATAGAAACAGGGAGTGGGAGAGAGAGAGAGGAGCCTGAAAGCAGAGAGAGAGAGAGAGGGAGAGAGAGGAAGCGAGGGAGAGAGATAGAAACAGGGAGAGGGAGAGAGA
This sequence comes from Platichthys flesus, assembly GCF_949316205.1. NCBI lineage: Eukaryota > Metazoa > Chordata > Actinopteri > Pleuronectiformes > Pleuronectidae > Platichthys > Platichthys flesus. Next base: position 2,105,236 of record NC_084957.1, read on the forward strand.
GAGAGGAGCCTGAAAGCAGAGAGAGAGAGGGAGAGAGAGAGAGGGAGAAGGAAAGAGAGGGAGAGAGACAGAGAGAGAAATGGAGAGAGAGAGGGAGTGTTAACCATGCGCACATGAGAAGCAGAGAGAGAGAGAAGTGAGAGGGAGGGCAGCATAGGGAGAGAGCGAGACAGAGAGGGAGAGAGGGAGAGAGGGAGAGAGGGAGAGATAGAGAGAAGTGAGAAGTGAGAGGGAGGGCAGCAGAGGGAGAGAGAGAGACAGAGAGAGGGAGAGAGGGAGAGAGAGAGAGAAGTGAGAGGGAGGGCAGCAGAGGGAGAGAGAGAGAGAGAGGTTTAATGAATTCAGGGTGGATTGGAGGGATGTTACCACCGAGGCTCCAGAGCTGCTGTCGTGCTGCTGCATGAAGTGATTGTCTGAGCTGAGAGGACGACTCGGCTGCTGCTGGGAATCAAACACCCGACGGACCACGACTCCACATCCTGGAGCTCACTGGTTCACTCAGACTGGCTGAACAGGGATGGTACACGGACTCTGGTAGGAAGACTCTCTCACATCTCTTCCTCTATGTCGACGATCCTCCTGTTTCTGTGTGTAACCTCTACTTGTCTCCTTTATTGCTCTCTTTGAGTTTCCCCTCCATCTGAGCATCAGCCTCCAAGCCCAGGGTCAGTTTGGGCTCCCCTGTACAAAAAGGTGCTTTAACCTTTAAAGTTTTTTATTTCAGTGTTTGAATCTGTTTGTTTTTTTACGAGGTCGGTTTTTCTCATCACAACTTGTCTCGTAGTTCAGAGGCTTGAGGATGGATTTAATTCATCAAGGCACAACATCAATGCTAGTTAGATCAGCCGTCTGCTGGTGACATTTACAAATTCAAGAAAGAACTCAAAAGGATAATGATCTGATTATAGACTCGAACATGTTTCACTGGTACAGAGACCTTTGTCGGGGAGTTGCAGACCAAGGGCACGAGGTCGGACTCTTGTTGCATCAACATTTCTCACAAACAAGTAATGTTCACGAGCCATTTTCAACCAGGACCATGAAACCAACACAAACAGAACCGAACACACTTGAGATAACGTTCTTGTCCCGAGAAGAGGGGGCGCTGGAAGGTTGAGATGTTTTCAATTCTTCCTCACTTCATATTTAATTCTGTAATTATTGTTTTTTGGGGGATATGTCTCACGTCTTATTGAATCGCAGGATTCCTCCTCCAGCTCGTGGCTTTAGCACGAGGCGTCTGACATCTCGTGATTAATCTCCAGTCTGCACGTCTAATTACATCTCATCAAGCAATCAGCCAATGCGATGGTTATTTATTCCTTGACAGCATTTTCTCGGTCGGCGTTAAGCATGACCGGGATTTCGTCTGTGGCGGCGTGGCGAGCGAGCGAGCGGGACAGAGCTGAGGATAATCAGGAGGAGAGGATCAATGGAGAAAATAAGCGAGACAAAAGAGTGTGAGAGAGAGAAAGAGAGAGAGAGAGAGAAGGAGGAGGAGGAGGGTGAAGGGAAGAGAATCATTTAGCGGTGCTGGGATATTCAGCTCACGTTCCGTGTCCCGGGTACAGTATCGGTCTGTGTGACATGTGTGTTCATACCGTGTCAGTCATGTTGAATTCACGGCCTCATGTGTCAGAGCAGGTCTGAATAATGATAATGATCCGCTCGTCCATCAGACAGGAGTTTATCACGAGGATTACAGAGTGAACATGTGTGAGGAGGACGGTCGCTCACGCTGGTTCCTGTCGTGTCCGCACCGACCTGAATAACAAGGATGACCCTGATTATCAGACCCCCCCCCCCCCTTCAAACACCTGCACACAGCGAGGTCATATCTGATCACGTCAATATAAACATTGAGAATCACTGAGAAACTAAATAATGGAGGTGTTTTCTACATGAATCTTTAATTTCGAATCCTCCAGCTGAACTAAGTGTTGTGAGTCATTATTGTCCCCGACTGGATCGGGGGCTGGGGGCAGTGGAGCGCCTCCCACAGGCGACCGAGGGTGTAGCTGGCACCTCTGCTTTCAATTTGCAGTTGATACACTGTCCGACCGATGAGGTGATAACTCTGCTGCAGAGACACTTGTGTTCAGTTTGCTTTCTGCTGTGCGTTTGATTCAGGACGAGACGAACCTGCAGTGACATGTGTTGACACATCGTCTGTGAAGTGAGTGTTGAACTTGTTATCAAACCGCTGCTTGTTTCCTCCTCCAGTGGAAACAGGAGATGTGTTTGAGTTGAAGTCAATCGTTTCCTCTCTTTTTGCTCCGGAGTTGTTCTCCACCACCGCCTGAGGGGAAACATCTGTCTCCCGAACTCCTGATGGATCCACTATGTTCATGAGCTGCCGTTGTTCCCGACTGCGTAAAGACAGCTCTCCAAAAGTTGAACTAAAACTCGATCGCCCCCTGGTGGCTGCTCATAAACCCCCAAGAGGTACCGAACAGAAGACGTTATGATTGACAGCTGAGGGCTGACACCTTTAATACGGCAGCTCCAAATGACCTCAGCAGTACCAGATGGCGACTCCCGTACCCAGGATGCTTTGCCATAATATTTGTGAAGTGGAAGGCAGTGGCGACGCAGCGACCATCTTTATATAGAGTTTATATTGATTTAGTCGCTTTTAGAAATAATGAGGATAAATAAAGTCTTCTAACACTGAAATGAAATGATCTGAATCTGCAAAGTGATTCCACCACGCGTTTTGAATAAAATATAATTTTCTGTGTCCAGTCGATTTCCTCTTGAAAATCGATTTCCATTAAAGTCGTTCCATTCACTCACAGGAAACTGGAATATTTAAATAATAAAACGACCCATTATGCAAGTGACAGGTGGAAGTCGGGCCGATGTGTCTTGTGATTAAAGGGCAGTCGGTGGAGTTTGGACAGGCCTGAATGTGTTGTGCACTCCAGACCTGCTGCAGCGCTTTTGTTTGGCTCAGAGATGTGATTTGTCTTCAGAGCAGTTTCAAGTCTGATTCAGAATGTTTATCTTTTGAAAGTGCAGCCGCTGATCGATCGGTCACCGTCTCACTCTCTCGTCCGGACGTGACTTATCTTTAAAGGTCTTGATTCGGTGAATCGTTGTTTCTCTGTGAAAACCCGTTTGATGTTTCACCCGCTCGCTCATGATTAAGTGTCAGAGACAGAGGAGAAGTTCTAATCCTGTCTTAGCTTTAGTACGTCTGCTCTACGGTTCGATACCTGTCCTCATGTTTTGTTGGCGATGAGACGCTGGAGACGGGTTAAATATATAATTCATATTAATAGGAATCTGTTATTAAGAAGAAAAGGTTGTTCTCAGCAGTTTATTAGAGCTGAAAAAGATATTCAATAAAAATCCTAATGCTACCCACACCATGAGACTCGATGTAGGAAAAGGATTTTCCTTCACTAAGGCTCAGAAATAGAAATATATAGTTTTTGTAGGCCAAACAAACGAAGGATAAATCCCTGAGGCCAAATTGAAAGTCTGTCCTCGGCTTCAAACCGTGTTTCTGCTTCTTGTTGCTTCACTTGTATGTTTGACCTTCGCTGTGCAGAATGATGCACGTGCAGAGATTAACACTAAGTTGACAGATCGGAGCCGGTCGCAGCTCGATAAGCAACACACACAAGGGTGACGTGCACACGCACACATGCAGGAGATGTCTGTTGAACCTTTGAAAGGAAAACATCTGGAATGAGGAGGAAAGAATCAACGTAAAGTCCATTAATGTCAATGTGTTTATTATTTTTAAGGGAAGTTCAGATATCCAAACCTTTATTATTGAAAGCAGAGTAGTTTTAAATGTCTGAGGTGACCATGTCAGTAGATTTAGTTTCTCTTGGGAGTTCATGTTGTTTTTTAATTGTTTTGCAGCAGGAGAGAGGTCCCGGGTCAGTTTGTGTTCAGGCTCTGGACTCTAAACACAATGCAATCAGCTGTTGTGTATATATTTGGCCTTTCCATTCCCCTCTGCATCTTGAACAATACCCCAGTTCCCCAGGCCTTCCATGAATACTGCTGGTATTTGTGAGGCTACACCCCCTGTAGCCTAGAGCAGGACTCCAGTGTGAGCCTCGCCTGCAGCCGAGCTGATCCCAGATTGATCCACAGCGACACACACACCTGCTGTAGACATATACTGTATTTAACTGTAGAACTTCAGTGAATGACCGATGACGCAGCGAAGATGTGACGTTCAAGCCGAGAAGTGAAACCTGTTGTTGTTCGTGTCATGACTCTGGGCGATGGGGAGGTGAAATCAAAATGTCACCTCCCCATCGTACAGCTTAGGGCATCGTATACCCCAGGTTCTAAACTTCTCGTGTTCTTGTGAAGGTTCGTGTTGTGAACTTTTAACGTTTCTAATAATCAAATAATCTCATTCCTGTTGATTATCAACTTGATTATCATCAATGCTCCTGATCTTGATGTGTTTTCCAGTGTGAATACGTGACCCGAGCTTTATGGATTTAAATCTTAAAATTAGATTTGGGTTCGGTCACGTTGGCTCACATATCTACTAAAAACAAAAATGTTAAACAACAGAACTCCTGTCGGGTCAGACTCGGACTAATTGTCTCCTTTATCTCATTATTGTAACCTCAACACCTGCTGTAGACAAAAAACTGCAGAACTTCAGTAGATGACTGATGGTTCAGGGGAAGACGTGACGTTCAAGCTGAGAAAGCAGAAGTGAGAACTCAGATGATTCACTCTCCTGTGAGGGAATCGCAGAGCAGATCAGATTTCAATAACCGAGACGGAAACAGTGAGTTGTGATCCTGGGGGTGAGAGGTGAAGATAGACCGGGAGGGGGGGCAGGAAAAGAGCGTGTGTCTCGTCAAGGCGAGGGATCAGCAGCAGACCTTGTATGGGTAGAGATGAGGCCCAGGCTGCAGCCCCCAAGGTTACACTTCATTCCCTCAAACAATGTTAACCACCAACTTTGTCTTTTGCCGTTTGTCCCTATTTTTGGACGAGACACTTGCTCGGTTGTCACAGTCACTTCTGATTCCCTCTGATCGGCCCAGAGGAGGGTTTGTGCAGCCACGAGTCACCGGCTCTTGTTTGTCACTTCTCTTCATCGCTCAGATTACGTGAGCTCGTTTTCAAACCGCTGCAGAGGATCCGACGGGCCGTTACAGACGCTCAGCCGTCTGAGCAGAGTGGAGGAAACCTGTCCTGGCCTTCAGGGGATTTACGGGACTCATGTGTGGAGAGACCTGACCGGTCCGAGGCTTTTATTTTACTACCTGACCCTGAAGGTGCTGATAGCAATGATGAGGATGAGGATGAGGAGGAGGAGGAGGAGAAGGAGGAGGAGGAGGATGAGGATGAGGATGAGGATGAGGATGAGGATGAGGATGAGGATGAGGATGAGGAGGAGGAGGAGGAGGAGGAGGAGAAGGAGGAGGAGGAGGAGGAGGAGGATGAGGACAAAAAAGTGTGTATTTAAATCCAAAGCTATAAGGCACGAGGTCATGCAAGTGCTCAAAGCTTCTTCTGTCAGGAAACATGTGTAAATCATTACATTTGGAAGCTGGGCTGTAATAAACAGGATTTTCAGATGAGTTTTATATAAAGACAAAGCAAATATCTCTTTTGTAATTAGTGAATCTGCATTATTTTACTTCAGGTCCTAGATTTGAACCAATCCAGACATTTTAACCTGTTTACGTCTTCAAGGGGGAGATGCAGCCGATTATGAGTAAATGTTCTACGATTCCAGAAAGTGATTGAAGCTCCTACTCTGAGACTGCACATTGTTTCTGCCTCGGTTTGATTCATGAGGGTTATAGTTCACATGTTATAGCTCAGCCACTGTTTGATCCAGCTGTATACGTGTATAACCTGGGCAACACAGTTTACATTCCCGTTGTACATATTTACAGTTCCACAGACAGGACTGACGGCTGCAGGCCTTTACTGAAGTGTGACGTGCAGCCGGGCTCTCATGTGCACATCTGAGGTATAAGAATAAACTGCTTGTGTACATTCGAGCTCCAGGTGATAAAACCCTCTGGGTCGGATCCTCTACATGACGCAGGTGCAGTCTGGAGCTTGGTTTTGAGATTTTCCAGAGTTGCTCGGCGAGCCACCGACCCAGTTATGGCAGCGACGTCTATATTTAGCTCTTGCTTGGATCATGAAGATTATCTGAGTGCTGTAAATGACTGATGTTTGACACAGAAAAGCTGCTGTCAGTATCCATTTAATCATATGGTCACACAGGGCTTCGACTTCCTGCAGGAGACAGCTGCCGGCGAGTGTGTGTGTGTGTGTGTGTGTGTGTGTGTGTGTGTCGGGAGCTCGGCTGCTGCTGCTATCAGAGCTCGGACACACTCTTCCTGCAGCGAGCGCCTGGCCGACTCAGGGGAGCGTCAGTTAGAGGCTCCTGCAGGACTCTGAGCGTGGCTCCCCTGGGAATATGCAGTAGTCATGTCACAGCTCCTGTTTCTGTGTCCCTCCTCTCCACTGTCCTCACTGTAATCACCATCAGTATCCTAATGCGGGCCAACTTAGCTTTAGTCGAATGAATTTGGGATTTGAGGAGATAAAATGTTCAGGTTTGCGTTTCGTCCGTCTCAAAGTGGCTGTTTTAATTTTCCTGACAAAGTTATGTTGTGTGATATTTGTCTGATACTGTCACACATGGTTCTGAGGCCTCCGGTTTGGTGCTTTCATTCCATTGGACGGTACAAGAGTCCGTCTTTGCAGAGCTCTGAACCCACAACCTGCTCTCATCTTCAATTCATGTCTGGACCCGTCAGCTTAAGACCTGCAACCCAATCCATCACCGGGGATTAAACACATGTCTTCCATGTCTTCCATTCACACTCACACCAAATGGTTTCTGTCCTCCTGTTGTGGAGGTTGTGTTGTGTTGTGTGAATTGTGTCTGAGTTGTCGCAGCACCTGAGCTCAGCCGTGGGTGTGTTTCCTCTGAAATGACGTGTCTAGCTTTCTGCTGCAAAAATAACACATGATGTCACCTCTGGTAATTTGCATCTTAATGTGAGCATGTTGACGAGTCTCCCTGCTGGGGCTGACAGTTATTTACACAGAGGTCAAGGGGTCAAAGGTGAGGTTGCACTATAGCTCTCACCTGCTGACTGTCTGCATCTTTAATCTTTACCCGAGCGCACGTCTATATAAATATGTTGTTATACTTTGCACAGCTGTATCTGTGACTCTAATACATCCGGTGCTTTATGATCTATTTTAGTCTTAATTGACTAAATGAACATCAGCTGTGTTGAAGAAGACTTGAAACTAGAGACTGAGAAATAAACTCCTAAGGAAATTGTTTAGTGACGTTATAAAGTGAGAAGTGGAGTCGCCCCCTGCTGGTCAGGGGGCGAACCCGGAGTGTACGTTCATTTCATAAACAGTATGTGAATTAGAAGGATCGGCTTTTAAATGAATAAGTAGAAATAGAGGTGGATGTTTTTTATGATGCACAAAAGCTTTCAAGCATAACCTGCTCCTCTTTTTTTATTTCAGTGTTTTATGAATAAAACATAATTTTATGTAACATGAATTAAAACAATCAGTTCCTTGCCACTGAAACAGATGAAGTGCTGTAATGAACTTAATGTGGTGGAGGTGTTTAAACCTTTTCTTTTCCTCCGTCTCTTTCTTTTAAGAAGCGAGAGGCTCAGTGAGTCACTGGCGCTGGTTTGAAACCACAGACTCACACAACCCACTGGTCTTCAGCTCACCTCTGACTGAGAGTCACTACACACAGAGACACCGTGAGGGAAGGCTCTGATTGGTCGAGAGGCTGTCGGACGTTGAGACACTTGATGTGACAGATACTGAAAGTGTGTTTTCACTGTGGAATCGTGAAACGTTGAACTGTGAACTGAGGTGGGAGAGCTGGTTCAACGATTTGAGACAAAATGTGTTAGAATCCAACGTTAGTAAATAATGAAGCTTCTGAATTTCATGTTCGGCTTAAAAATATCAGTTTATGGTCAATTTAGAGATGAAGATTCAGACTAAAGAGTGAGAGACGAGTGTGAGAGACAGAAAAGCATCGATATGAAGTCTGAACGTCTGCGTGGACGGTGAAAACCTTCTGGAACCTTCACTCCAGGTTTAGACCCTGAACATCTGATCTCCTGCCTGTTGCTGCTGCAGGATCTGCAGAGAGCGCGGACCAGACTGTGAACCACACAGACTCCAGATCTGTCCCATCAAAATGAAATGAAAGCTTCTGTATGATAGAATATTGAAGATGAACTGACAGGTTCTGTGCACGTTGTGGTGGAAGCAGAGGACGGAGGACAGATGCTGAGCGGGGGGGCACATCTGTTCATAGTTACCGTGGCGATGTCTCTCCATCTCTGTCACGGTGCCTCACTCCAGTGACGTCATGGTTACCAGGCAACCACACGAGCAAAACAGAATCCCTCTCTGCTTCGAGGGGGGGGGGGGGCTGTTCGCTTGATTGGCACATGCATCTAACACAGAGGGAGCGAGGAAAGCAGCATCAGTGAGACCTGTAGACCGGGAGTGAGTCATGTGGTCCAGGAGTGAGTCCTCTAGTCCAGGAGTTAGTCCTGCAGACCAGGAGTGAGACCTGTGGTCCAGGAGTGAGTCCATTAGACCAGGAGTGAGTCCTCTAGTCCAGGAGTTAGTCCTGCAGACCAGGAGTGAGTCCTGTGGTCCAGGAGTTAGTCCTGTAGACCAGGAGTGAGTCCTGTGGTCCAGGAGTTAGTCCTGCAGACCAGGAGTGAGTCCTGTGGTCCAGGAGTTAGTCCTGCAGACCAGGAGTGAGTCCTGTGGTCCAGGAGTGAGACCTGTGGTCCAGGAGTTAGTCCTGCAGACCAGGAGTGAGTCCTGTGGTCCAGGAGTTAGTCCTGCAGACCAGGAGTGAGTCCTGTGGTCCAGGAGTTAGTCCTGTAGACCAGGAGTGAGTCCTGTGGTCCAGGAGTGAGACCTGTGGTCCAGGAGTGAGTCCTGTCGACCAGGAGCGACTCTTGCAGACAGGAGTGAGTCCTGTGGTCCAGGAGTGAGTACTGTAGACCAGGAGTGACTCCTGTGGTCCAGGAGTGAGACCTGTGGTCCAGGAGTGAGTCCTCTAGTCCAGGAGTGAGTCCTCTAGTCCAGGAGTGAGTCCTGTGGTCTAGGAGTGAGTCCTGTGGTCCAGGAGTGAGTACTGTGGTCCAGGAGTGAGACCTGTGGTCCAGGAGTGAGTACTTTTTAAATCCTTTTAGACCTAAACATTGACTCCCTCCTGAACTAAACACATCTAAGCAGTTTAGTTGGATTTGACTGATTCACGTGGAACAGAATCACGAGTGTGATGTTTACAGATCTGAACAAGAAATGAAAACAATGTTTTTGAGCGTATGTCTTTCAGTGGAGAGCGTTTCTAAAAATAATCTGTAGTCATTCCCTCTGTGAAGTGGAGCTGGTCACCCATGCTTTTGTCTTGTCTCTCCTGGAGGACGTGTGTAGTGAGGCCTCTCATCTCAGCTTCACACAATCGTTCTTCATTCACACCTGAACAACACAGAAGAGCTTCCGTCTGTTTCTCCTGAGCTGGATGAGTAACGTCTCCTTTTTTATTATTAACAAAACATTTGGACGTTGTCAGAAAAGTTTCCAACATTAGAGACGTCTGTGTTTCATTGAGACGTGAAGCAGATAAACTTTCTCAAGGTTTATATTCAGTTGGCAACTAGTTCAATGTAAACTGCGAAAATTACTCACTCACATTTCTGTGCATTTCATTTTCCATTTGAGCAAATTATGGGGATTTTCCTGAAATCTGATATAAAAAAAAGTCCAATTTGATAATAACAGATGTTCTCCATCATTTTAACATATTAAAATAGATTCTCCACTCACTTTGATCTGTGTTGTTTCAGTTTTAAAGAGCCTGTCGCCTGTGGAATTTAAATGTGACATAAATAAAAGAATAATAATATAAATACAGACTGAAACATGACTTCTCTACCTGCTTCTGTCTTTCTAAATGACTTCATGATGTCACAGATTTTTCTCCTCAGCGTGTTGATATAAACCTTTTCATTTATTTTAAATTGTTGACATTGTGCAGAGGATGATAAAATCACTTCCATTTATGCTCTGCTGTTTTCTGTCTCTCTTCTCCAGGTCAGCAAAGAAGAAACCTTCCAACCTCCGAGTCATGAGGAGTCCTTCGCTATAACTCAGATATATCTACATATATCAATATTTGGAATATTTGGATCACCTCAGTAATATTCAAGACCTGAACTGGGACCTGGTTTCTTCCTCCACCTCTTCTCACGGGCCCTTGTTTTTTTTCCAACTCGAGGCCGAGATGTCATCCCACAGCCTCTTGGCCTCGGTCCCATCACACAGCTTGACCCAGGGATAACCAGCACCCCCCCCAGCAGCGCCGCGGCCCGACACAGAGCCCTGCAGGGCCCCTGGCTTCAGGCAGCATGGGAGACGGGAGCTGGGTGTGTCTGAGCCCAGCAGAGTTCAACCAGCTGCAGCAGTACAGCGAGTGTGAGTACCAACGGGGTCCGATGGGAATGATTGAAGAGTTTTTTCTTCATTTGCAAAATCAAATACTGTGGTGTTCATGTCAGAGGGTATAGGCCCCATGCAAATCTGCACAGTAGACATATGACGAGTGTGTTGTATTTCTTCAAGTGTGTTTTAAAGGTTTCTTCAGGCTGTAAAGGTTCTGACAAATTAAAAAAAAGCTCAAGGTCTTTGGTAGAGGAAGCCCCCCCCCCCCCTCAGAAAAGACTGGAGCTCCTGAAACACCTCGCCTGTAAACACACATTTGCCATACGCACGCTCAGCGGTTAATCTGGCACGATCCCAAACAAAGCTAAGGCCACGATCTCTGGCAACCAGGTTCCTCAACTCTTAACTTTTTGGTTTAGCGATATGTTGAATCATCCATTTATTTCACATCATCGCCCTTTTGATTATTTTGTAAATGAACAACTGTAACGTTTGAGCAGGATTTCAGTCTGGATGTTTGTCGTCACATTATTCTTCCATGTGTTAGTTTGTTCCTCTCAGTAAACCTTGTGTGTTCCTGCTGGACGATCCCCTCTCTCTCTAGAAACCACATTTGTTAGTCAAAAGAGCGTCTGTCCTCTGGTTTCGTGTCTGTCGTCGTGGATGAGTCTGTTGAGGAATCGCTCGGTCGTGCAGAAACCATTATATTCACAGACCTGTGTGGATTAAAGCCACAGCTGTTTGTTCTCTGGTGGAATGGAAAGGTCACTGACCAGAAGCTACGAAACTCCACCTGAGAAAACTGCAGCAAAATGTTGAAACTGGAAGAATGCAAATATGTCAGGGTGAAGAAGAGGAGCCGTGCACGTGGAAGACGAAGACGTCCACTTGAAAAGATGAGGAGATTCTCTGGTGATAATTGCCGATGCCGGTGTGGATGTGCCAGAGGCGTATTATTGTGCCGTCTTATCTTTTCTGAAGCTCAGTCCTCTTCACCTTCAGTTCCTCTCATGGGTCCTTCAGACACAATTAGGCAACAATTGAATTAACTGCCCGGGTCTCTGACATTGAGAGAAGCTGTTTACAAATAGGGCCGAGGTGCTTAAATGAAAAATAACCCTCAACTGCTCTGTGTTCTATCCAAGCGGCTCCAGCCTTTGAATCATGTGATTTATAGTTTTAATTTTATTACCTGTTAACCCGAGGCAAAAACAAAACAATCCCCGACTTGCACGACCGGATCATTAGCACAAGTCAGCGCACCGAAGAGAAAAGAGCAGATCAAGAGGAAACCTGGGAAAATGGCAGGTTTTAGTTTTATTGTCGCCTGCGGCAAATATTTCATAACTGTGCTCACCCTTGAATATTTGTCCAATTATTTCAAATCCCCCATTTGAGCATTAATGATCCACCTGGGTACAGCGGTTTTATCTGCTGTTATATTGTGAAGATATATTTCATCTATCATAACATAATTTTATGATATTGTCATTTATTATCTACTATCTATCATCAACATTAAAACCCATGTCATTAAATTATATTTTTCATTCTGCTTATAAACTATATATAGATGGATTTAAAATAAACTGTCAAAAATCACTTGAATATTAGCCAATAATAGACGGAAGAGACTTGATTGAGTTTCTCTGTGGTCCTTCGTCATGTAGGTGAACTCTGAACTCTAAAGGGTCAAAGGTGAAGGTCACTGTGACCTCACAAAACCCTATTTTTGGCCTTGTGAACACTTATTTTAAGACAAACTGTAAATAATCCTTTTTAAAATTAGGCACAAATATGCAGTTACACTAACAGATTAACTGAATCAGGTGGTCAGAGGCTGAAGGTCAATGTCTCACAAAACATGCTTTAGCCTCTTTTATTTTATATCTTGTATCTTAAGTCTGTCTTTGGGTAATTCATTCAAAGGCATTATTATCAGGATTCAGAGGTCAAAGGTCACAGTGACCTCATATGAGTCTGAAGTGGAGCTGCTCTGGTTGGTGGAGGCGTACAACCCCAGGACAGTGATCCTAGCTCTTAATGCTCCTGTTATTAATGTGCTTTGAGGAGCTGTCTGTGTGTGGTTCCCTGCAGCCACTGACACGCCAGGTGACACCACATCGCTCAGAGGACACGACACAGAAGCGCTCGCTGCTGCTGCTGCTGTGGTCGAGTTCTTAGTTTATGAGTCAGGCTTCTCTGGAGAGGGACTCTAATCGAAACGTGACGGATGTGCAGGCCGGGAAGGCCCCTGCTGCCGGGAAGGTCTCGTGTTCAGCCCCGGTGAGGAGGGGATGTGTATCAGCAGCCGATCAATCGAGGGCTTAATGAAGGACACTGACTCTGCTTCTCTGCAGAGGGAACAGACACCATCAGGCTGTCAGTGTCTTTAATAAACCAAATCAGATCCAATAGAAATGAAATTACTAATTCACTAATCAATCACTTCCTTGATTAATCACATTTTTGAAAATCATTTACCGGCTGCAGCTTCTCAGTTTTCAGGACGTGATTGAAACGAAATGAAATAATCAATTAATTAACAGAAAATAATCAGCTGATGAATTGAGAGTGAAGATGATCATTGATCAGTCGGAGCTAAAACGATTCAACAGAAATCAATTAATGTATATATCAATTTGTATAGCTCAGAAGATTTGATTTGTTTATCAGATGAAAAATATCATATTGTGGTATTAGATTTGAACTAAAATATGTCCCTAATCACATTTATTTCATATTTTTTTTATAAAATTCAATTTATCAAGAACATTTTTCAACTTTCAAACTGACGGAGACGTTTTCCTGGGAAATTAATGGATCATAAATATAATAATAATAAGTAATAGTCATTCGTTAATGCCATGAACTGGACTGTACTGTTACTGGATGATCTCTGATTACGTTTCTCTTCTCACCTGAGATTATTCACTCTCTGTCTGTCTGTCTGTCTCTCTATCTCCCTCTGTCCCTGTGTCTGTCTCCCTCTGTCTCTCTGTCTGTCTCTCTATCTCCCTCTGTCTCTGTGTCTGTCTTTCTGTCTGTCTCCCTCTGTCTCTGTGTCTGTCTCCCTCTGTCTCTGTGTCTGTCTCCCTCTGTGTCTGTCTCTGTCTTTCTGTCTGTCTCTCTATCTCCCTTTGTCTCTCTGTCTCTGTGTCTCTATCTCCCTCTGTCTCTGTGTCTGTCTCCCTCTGTCTCTCTTTCTGTCTCTCTATCTCCCTCTGTCTCTGTGTCTCTGTGTCTGTCTCCCTCTGTCTCTGTGTCTCTGTGTCTGTCTCCCTCTGTCTCTGTGTCTGTCTCCCTCTGTGTCTGTCTCTGTCTCTCTGTCTGTCTTTCTGTCTGTCTCTCTATCTCCCTTTGTCTCTCTGTCTCTGTGTCTCTATCTCCCTCTGTCTGTCTGTCTGTCTGTCTCTGTGTATGTCTCTCTATCTCCCTCTGTCCCTCTGTCTCTGTGTCTGTCTCTCTATCTCTCTTTGTCTCTCTATCTCCCTCTGTCCCTCTGTCTCTGTGTCTGTCTCTCTGTCTGTCTTTCTGTCTGTCTCTCTGTCTGTCTCTCTGTCCCTCTGTCTCTGTGTCTCTCTCCCTCTGTCTCTGTGGACATGATGCAGGACAGAAATAGAAAAAGCTTTTACAGGCTGCAAAGCTGCTGAGCACTAAAAATAATGAGGTGTCGTCTGCAGTTCATTATGACACAATGGTGAAATCAGGTCTGCAGGCATACGTCAGTGTGTGTGGGGGGGAGGGGGGGGTGTCAAGCAGGTCATTGTGTTGATCTGACTGTAGTTGTGATTGTGGGGACATAATATTTGCGTTAAAATTTTGGTTCAAAAGCGTGACGTTTATGTCTTTTCTAGTTTGAGACCGACGTCATTCCCGTCAGGAGCTGCACATTGTTTTAAAAGTGAAATATCAAGTTATAAAAATGTACCTCGTTGTTTCCACAGTTTAAAAACGAACATGTAAATCAACCTGGAAACGCTGCAAAACCTTTTGAGAGTGAATGTGGCCCCGCCTCCTGCAGCCTGAGGCTCCACCCACAGAGTCTATACAGGAAGTGGCCTGTCTCCTGGTGGCCAGATGGCGGAGGCCTCATCCAGTTTGGATTGTTTTGTTTCACGAGTTCGATAATTTATAATCTGGATATCTGTGTTGAGGTTTGATTGATGGCTAAGTTTGAGATATGTATCGTCAGAGATGGATTAACGATGTTTGATATATTGATATTATCTCTTTTTGTTTGATTGAAAACGCTGAGTCGGTTCTCGTCTGTGTTCATCGAGCTGTTTGTTCCTGGAGCCAGAATATTGATCCTCTCTCATGTGGCCGAACAGCAACAATTACTTCATCTCAATTTATGTGGAAGGCAGAAATTAAAAACCAATGATTCAGTGTCAAGTTTTCAAAAGAAGAAAAAATACACATGCCCACAAAAACATGGGGACATGGGACAAGTTCACTTTTAGATTATTTTTAAATTTTCAGCTTCAAAACCAGTTAAGTTTTTGGTAAAATTAATTGAGTTGAATTTAGTTTGGACCTTCCCCCTTTAGTTCTTCCAGTGTTTCATTTTTTAAACAACCTTAAGTGAAAGAAATACTTTGAGTATTGTTAAGTAGTATTTCATGCAGTAGAGAGAAATTGACTTGAAATGTACTTTTACTCCCTGATTATACTTAATTCTAGTTTTTAATATTGTAATGGATGGTCAAGCTTAAGTTTGAGGGTTTTAAATCAAGATATTGTTTTCTGTGTGATGGAGGAAAGTTTTCATAAATGCTGTAATTGAAATGATTGTTTTCTTGTTTTCAGACTCCAGCAAGAAGCTGAAGGACGTTCTGGACGAGTTCCACGGTGACGGAGTTCTTTCCAAATACAACCCAGAGCATGTGAGTGTCACACTTCTTCACTCTTCATCTCTTTTATCACTTCCTGGTCGATGTTCTCTTTCTCTCTCTCTCTTTCTGTCTCTTTCGGCACCCTGTTTCTCTCTCTCGAACTGCTGAGTCATGGCTCCTGTTTTTAGATGAAGGCTGTGATGGAGACGTATCAACTGTGTCAGCTGACGTCAGCAGATGGCAACACCTTTTTTTAACACTTGTCTTCTGGATGTTTCTCTGAGTTTTCAACTCTTTCTCCATCTCAGACATTCTGGACTTCCTGGCGAGCCTGTGGTTCACCTGCTGTGGGAAACATTCAAGAATGTAGATGAACTACTAATTTAAATTTTGCTTCTGGTCTTTCTGTTATTCTTTTTTGTCAACCTGCTTGTGAGGAATAGTTTGAAACATGAACATCTCAAGGTCCCATCACTGAATTGTGAAGAGCAAAGCAAAAGGATCAGGTGCATCAAGCAGATAAATATTTAAAACATTCATTATAAAAACTCTGAGCTCTAACTTCAACTCTTCTCGTTTTTACGTTCCCACTCATTATGTGAACTGACTTCATCACAAGACAACCCTCTGAGCTGATAGATGAAGGGAGGAGGTGTTTGTCCTCGGAGCAACTGAATTTCCTTCTGGATCAATAAAGTATTTATCTCTCAATTCATCGAAGGCCTCAGACTATGTAGGAATCCTGTGAAGCTGTGGATGATAAAGTCAAATGTGAACTGATCTGAATCTCTCAGGTCCTGATCCGTTATCAGTTTGTTTACATGACGACCTCGCTCATTAGATCAGTGACCTCTGACCTTCTCCTTCAGGTTCCTGTTACGGTTCATGACGGAGAAATGGAGACGGAGAAATTTGTTGGGATGTTGGAATTATAAAACAAATGTATGCTACAGAAAAACTTGCAGTAGAATCATAAATGGTGATTTTTAATTGTACATCTTTAAAGGAGATGTATTCTGCTCATATTCAGTTTGATAACTTCAATTATAATATTTTCATGCTCTAATGTTCAGAAAACATCAAAAAAACCATCGCTGCAGCTCCTCTCTTCAGACTCTGTCTAAAACACTTGGTTTTAGTTCCTGTCTCTTTAAGACACCACCCCTTGCTCCTCTGTTGTGATTGGTCAATGGTTTCCAGTGCGAGTGGGAAATGTCGGTTTACAATTTTTACATTCACTTAAAACATCAACCAGATTTACACAGTTTACTGATTAGATGTTAATGATGTGAAACGTCTTTCTCTTCTTATCTCTGTCGTCTTTACATGTCTATTTTCTTTTCTTCCTCCCCTCTCGTCCTCCTCCTCTTCCTCTTCTTCGCTCTTCATTATCACCTCTTTGCCCTAAGCGTCTCCTCTCCTCACGACTTACAGCCCGGCTGGACATTTGGCGCCACAGAATTAACGTTCATGTGCTTTCTGAGAGCACACTGTCTGTCGGCGCCATGTTGACCTCCACCGCCCTGCTCACATTTATCATTGTGTGAGTGCTAATGACTCCACGCTCTCCATCGTGCTGTAGTGGAATCTACTCGCACTGAAAAAGACTCTGACCTCCATTTCCTCCTCTGCTCCGAACCTTCATTTATCTGATTCTGAGCCTGAGTGCAGCGCTGCCTCGTGTGAAGTGACTTGGACGAGATGTTTCAGGATAAGAGCCGAGAGGCGAGAGCAGCTAGCGACACGTTGAGCCGTCGGCAGTGTTGGGTTTCCTCCTCTGAACAGACAGCAGACGCACTTCATCAGGAGTTAATGAGCGACGAGGAACAGAGCCTGTGCTTCGGTCCCAGAGTTTCCCCTCATCCAGAGACTTTACATCTAGCATCTAGCTCCACGTCGTCTAGCTCCACTTCATCTAGCTCCACATTATTTAGCTCCACGTCATCGTCCACGTCATCTAGCTCCACGTCGTCTAGCTCCACGCTATTTAGCTCCACGCTATTTAGCTCCACGTCGTCTAGCTCCACGTCGTCTAGCTCCACCTCGTCTAGCTCCACCTCGTCTAGCTCCACCTCGTCTAGCTCCACGTCGTCTAGCTCCACGTCGTCTAGCTCCACTTCGTCTAGCTCCACCTCGTCTAGCTCCACGTCGTCTAGCTCCACGTCGTCTAGCTCCACGTCGTCTAGCTCTACTTCTACTAGCTCCACGTTATTTAGCTCCACGTCATTGTCCACGTCATCTAGCTCCACGTCGTCTAGCTCCACGTCTATTTAGCTCCACGCTATTTAGCTCCACTTCGTCTAGCTCCACCTCGTCTAGCTCCACGTCATCTAGCTCCACGCCTATTTAGCTCCACGCTATTTAGCTCCACTTCGTCTAGCTCCACCTCGTCTAGCTCCACGTCATCTAGCTCCACGTCTATTTAGCTCCACGTCGTCTAGCTCCACGTCGTCTAGCTCCACGTCATCGTCCACGTCGTCTAGCTCCACGTCGTCTAGCTCCACGTCATCTAGCTCCACGTCATTTATCTCTGTTTGTGCAGCATTGACGTAAAAAACTCTTATTTTGTCCTAGAGAACATAAGTAAATTTTTTTCTCTGTGGCTGCGTTCAGAAAAATATGTTTAATTTAAAACACAATGAAACTTTCTGACTTGAAAATAACAGCTTATGAAGAAGAATCAGAATTTGCTTTATTTACTGTGTCCAAGGAATTTGATGTTTTTGCATCGCCCCCAGTGAACTTGCATATAAATAGAAGTACAGCGAGCTAAACAGCCACATGAGATCCAGAAGGAGCAGAAAACTCCCACAACTTTTATTCCAAAAGAAAGTCGATCAAACTCTTCTGACATCTGCAGACAAACATAAATATTAATAATAAAAAAACAGATGAAACGGACCATGTAGACGTGTCATGGCTGCCCCTGGGAGATGTTTACAGAGTGGCAGCCTCAAGCCGGCTCTCTGGGAATATAATCGTGAGCTTCGCTCGGGGGGAAACGTGTTTATCCAAAGGCCGGAGAATTTCCACGAATGCATTCTGGGGATCGTGGTTACAGCAAATCAGGGCAATACATCAAACTATGAAAAGCATTTAATCATTCGCTCCATCTGCAGAGTGTGTTTTCTGTGGCGTGTGCACGTCGATGCGTTCGTGTGAGGCGGCCGTGCACAGCAAATTAAAGCCTCGTGGCTCGTTTGGCCAAATAAGGAGAGAGATGGTGATGAGTGATGGTTTTCAGGCTCCTGAGCTGAGGGAGGTTCCTCATCATGCTGGTCTGTGATGGACGTCACTTACTGCAGCTCCTCTGAGCCGCTCCGTGTTAGAAGCATATTTCCTCAACGTCCTGACGGGATCAGCTTCACTCTCCTATTTTGGTCTGAGGGTTTATTCGGACCGTTAGAGCAGCTTTATTATGTTTGCTTAGCTCATGAGCGTTTACTTAACCTCATCTGTTAAAATCAGCATTGTGTTACAGCGCCCCCTGCAGTCACCACACGTGAGGATTCAATCTGCTCAAGTGTTTCCAATTCTTCATATTTTGATTCAGTTTCCTGCTGAACATTTGCTGATAAACAAACAACAATGATTTGAGTAAAGCATCAAACTCATTTCAATCAAGCTGCTGGTTTAAGGTCAAGAGCAGTAGTGTTGCTTTAAACTGGGAGGAAATCTATCCCTCTTAAAATCAAATTAATGTTTTAAGGTGCAGTCGTGTTTAGAGCCGTGTGACAGCAGCAGGTCACAGGTCATGGTCGTCACTCATCACTTTATGTTCTGGATCAAACACTTTGGATTTATTAACTGAGAGAGAGAGCTGAACTTGTTGAGCCGATGGGCTGAGACCCCCGGTGCTGAGGTGACGTCCTGGTGACTTGAGGTGGTGGAGAAGTGGGAATGAAAACCACAAATACAAAATAAAAGTTGTGTTGGACGAGATTAATGTGACGGAGTTTGATGTGCGTTCAGAAAAAAGAGGACAAATAGCTCTGGATGGGTGAGCTGTGATTGGCTCTGGTCCACAATCTCCCCATCACTCCCTCCGACCCTTAAAAGGATCAAAGATGAAGGTGATGGATGGATTAAGAAGAGATGAAGAGATGAGAGTCACGTGTTCAGTTTACACATCAACCAAAACCTAAATATCACATCATAAAACTACAGAAAACTATATATTCTCCACAATCATCATCTTCACTTCCAACAAAGCAATAACCCCTTCTCTTCTTCTACCCACTCCTCCCTCGCTCTCCTTCCTTCCTCCTTTCCTCTTCCTCCTTCCTCTCCTCTTCCTCGTTCTGAACTGTTAAACAGAAGCAAGACGTTCTCAGTCAAGTAAGCCTCCGCCCGGCGGCGCTGCATGCTGTGTGGTGTCTGTGTCGGCAGACTGCATGAACATCCTGTCCACTAACATCACATAACCCCGTCTCACAGATGGTCCGACGCCCTGGGGGGACAGGGTCGCAGTCCATTGGGGGGGGGGGGTCCTGAGTTCAGTGCTTTTACATGGACCCACCTCATGGCTGTGTGAGGGGAGGGGGAGGGGGGTGATGGAGGTAAATGATTTTAACTGGACTCAGCTCCCTCCTGTGATTCCTGTTTCATACTTTCCACGACAAATCAAAGCTGCAGATTTTCATTTCAGGGCAGATCAGCGTCATCACATCTTCGGCCATCGTGAGGAACCGACTGTGCGTCAGTGGTAAATGTGTTAACCTCGTTCCTCTCTCGCACTTCTCCCTCACAGCCCATCGACTATGAAGGCTTCCAGCTCTTCATGGCCACTTACCTGGAGAACGACATCCCAGAGGAGCTGTGTCAGCACCTCTTCACCTCCTTCAAGAGAAAGACGGGAGGCTGCTCCCCCGATCCGACTCGAGCCGGCACCAGCTTACTGGGTAGGCGCCTTGTGGTCCTCATTAAACAGACATCCTATACAGTGACTTGTTTTATTCCTGGTACAGAACCAGAATGACCCAGATGTCAGGCAGGAACCTCCTCAGGTGTTTAAAGACTTCTCATTGCGATGGCGTTGGTGCAGGTCGTCTCCGGCACCGCGCTCTGAGTGCCGGGTGTAAACTGGGTGAAGCGTGGGCCTCTGGCACCAGACTCTGCTCCACAGAGCAGCTGAGCACACAGATGGACGGTGGAGTCAGAAATATATTTCTGTGAGGAGGCCACAAGAAAGTGTGAGCGACACCATGGAACTCTGGGTAGCAGCATTTTGTCAGTTAGCTTAGCACGTAGCGTCCGGGTTCGACCACAGTGCTGCCAGGTGGGAAACAGTTAACTATGGGACCTGAGACTTGAACCTAAACTTTGTGTATTTGTGGGGAAATAAGTCATAATCAGGAAAGAATACGTGAATAATAAATGAAGTGTTTATACATCAACAATGTGAAACACAGTTGATGTATAGAAGAACAATTTAACCACAGGAAAAAACATGTGGACGTGAATAAAGTGGCTGTTTGTCCTAAAACCTAAAATGCACTTTCAGCCCATGAACCACAGATCCACTTTTAGTCCTCTACAATTCACAATAATTTCCTTTGCTTATTAATGTGATGAATGATTTGTGAAATGTTTTCTGCACAAAACATTTTTACAAAATGGTGGGAAAATCCTTTTTTTATTTGGAAGATTTCAAGTTTGTAACCACCATCAGTCCCAAACTCAAATATCATGACTGTAAAGCTACAATCTGAGTATTTTAAATGTTTTTCTTTAAAAAGGACCATATCAATCAATTAACTATGAAAATAGTCTTCAGTCTATCATAGTTGCTTTTATTGATTCAGTCAGTTTATCAGAAAATCATGTGAGAAAACATTGAATACAAAATGACAAAGAGCTGCACTGCCCCCTGGTGACGATCCTGAATAATGGGACATACCAGACGAGGCCTGGACGACTGTAGCACTGAATCTCAGGTGCAGACCGAACATAAACATGACATAATCTCTGTCCTGTAACATTCTGTCTAACAGACGCCTCTGTAGTGTCCATTGACGTCAATGTAAACATCTGCTTGTGTGAAAGGGTTAAACATAGAGTTGACCTCAGCAACAGATGATCCTCTCTTCTATGATGTTCACGTCTTTCTTCCTGCATCCCGCTGCCGTCTCCTCCTTTTCTCCTTTGCCCTGAAACCCTGTGTAACCCCCCACCCCCACCCCCCCAGAGGCTTGTTCCATCGATGCAGGCATCTCTCTTCACACCGAAGTGGCCTGTGCCCCCATCACAGGTACCAGTGCAGAGCTTACTGGGACCAGATCCCCGCTGGCTGTGGCCTCCTGCTCCCCTGGTGTTTGTTGTGCTCTCGTTGTGTTGTTGTGGTTCAGTGGAGAAACGGTGACTTGATGCTTTATGAATATTTGTGGACGGTTTTAACGCAATGTTTTTATTTTAGCTTCCTGTCTCTCTATGCTTCCTGGTATTTTTGTATTTGGGTTGTTGTTGTTGTTTAACACTATTTTCCTCATCCTCCACTGTTCCTCCACTAATTTCTCCTTCTTTTTATCTCTTTCCGCTCCCTCTGTTTCGGGTGGTGGCGTCCCCTACAGGTATGAACGGGAAAAGCATCCTGTGTGCGATGGGCCGCCACACGCCCGAGCACTCCGGCCTGGTGAGCACAACCGGCTCGGGGGCCACCACCTCCCCGTGTTCATCCCGCTCGTCCTCACAGCGTTCAGGGACCGGGGGCCACACGTCCGGGGGCCACACGCCCGGCGGCCCCCAACGATCGCCCTGCGGCCATGTCAAGGCCTCGGAGGGCAGCAGCAATGTCCTGACCCCCAACGCTGGAGCCGCCAGGTCGCCAGTGTCCCCCAAACTATCTCCAGGTCTGTTAACAAAGAAACGCAAAGTGAAAATCTAACCTCGGGTCCAGAAGTAATGTTCTTACCGACACATTGACACAGGCTGAGGCAGATTTCTGTCTGTTCAATACTTGTGAACACAATATCTCAAAAGCACCTAAAGAAAATTTTCTTCAAAGTCGGTACAAACGTTTACTTGAACTCACAGATGAACTGATTTGATTTTGGAGGCTGAAGGTCTCCAAAATCAAATATCTCTAGATCACCTTGAGGGAATTTCTTGAGTGTATAATTTGTGTGTTGTGTGAGTATCTCTGAAGGCTTTGTGTCGTCCTCCAACAGAGAGGAGCCACTCTGAGAAGCACTTCTCTCTGCGGAGGAGCCCCTCGCCCCAGATCAGCTCGGTCGCCCTGCCGTCGCCCCAGGTGGTCTTTCTCAAGGACATCGTCTGCTACCTGTCCCTGCTGGAGAGGGGGACGCCGGAGGACAAGCTGGAGTGTGAGTGACAGGGGGCGTGGTTGGAGGGTCGGCTCCCCTCGGAGGGGAGGTGGGATGTGTGTTTACGCTCTGGCCTCTTTAGAGCAGCTCTCAGGGACATTCAGGTTGACAGCAGGAGGAATCAGGCTGTTCCATCCTCCTCCCCCGGGCCTCAGATATACTCCCGTTACACCTCCCACACCGGGCAGGTCCGTGACCCGCTTTAACCCTGAGGCGCCCAATTGACTTCTTTAGAGTCTCGGGCTATATCTGCTCCCGCTGACGAGGCTAATCTCTGCTAACTGATCCCCATGCAGTGGGACGGAAGTAGCTCGCTCCTCTGGTTTAACCCCGAGGCCGTCTGGAGGGAGGCCAAGAGCAAATGTGACAGCTCCAGAGAGCCACTTACTCTCTGACGGAATCTGAGTCATCATGGGATCTCTGTTCTCCCGTTTCCCTCTAGTCATGTTCCGGCTGTACGACACCGACGGGAACGGGGTCCTGGACAGCTCGGTGAGTGGTCGCTCTGTTTCCCGCTCTCGGCCTTTTGCCCTTTGCCCTTTGCACACATGCATCTCTAAAAGAAGAGTCTTGAAGGCAGCAGCTGTGTTGACATGAGATCATTTGTGAGGGTTGTGTTGTGTCATGTGCTGAAGGGATCACATAACAACACACAAAAGCTTTGTTACATTTTAAACTTCACTCCTCTGACCCTGAGTTTAACTGGGAGCTCGTTGTTCACGTCATGGTCAGGAGACCTTTCTCTTCTCTGACCTCCGGTGTGTTGAGAAGGTCTGAGAGCTGGTTTTCATCTTCTTCATAGTTTCTGTCTTTTCACAGGAGTTGGATCGCATCATCAATCAGATGGTGCATGTGGCCGAATATCTGGAGTGGGATTCTATGGAGCTGCGACCGGTGAGCGAACAAACACACAAACAGTCTGATGAGTAACACAGACACACACAGTCTGATGAGTAACGGAGACACACACAGACACACCTGCTCTCTGTGAAAACACTGGTTTACTTGATCTACAACTAAAGCAAAAGAAATTAGAAAGTAAAAACAATATTTCGACACATTTTATTGTTGTTACTTTTCTTTCACGATTTCAAACTTGGGCTGAGCAGATCATTTCCTTGTTTGTTTCCATGTTTGTCTATTTATAAAAGTGTGTTTATAAGCACAATACATGCATTGCACCAGCTGAAAAGCTCATTTCCATCTGCAGCCTCTTGTTTTTTCATAACTGAAAATGACAGTAAAAGCTAAAATTAAAAGAGACTTTGACTTTTTCTGTCACTTTAGATTCTGAAGGAGATGATGGAAGAAATCGACTACGACCGAGACGGGACAGTGACGCTGGAGGAGTGGATCCGAGGAGGCCTCACCACCATCCCTCTACTGGTCCTGCTGGGCATGGATACGGTACAGAGATGTGGTTGTGTGTGTGTGTGTGTGTGTGTGTGTGTGTGTGTGTGTTTTATTTTCCTGTGTATTGAAGTTGAGATTGTTTGAGTTCAGCAGGAGACGCTCACAACTCCCTAGTGCAAACAAGCTGCTTCTATCTCATTCTAATCATTCATCGTTCATCTTTAATTCTAAAACAACATCTGAGGTCTTACTTGTGGAGATTTAAAACCCACGAGGTGAAGTGAATTGATATCTTGCCTCGGCCCCTGTGAAGACGTGAGATCCATCAGGCAGCAGATCAGTTTGAGGATCTGAGCGACGCTGATAAGAAGACTGAATCAGAACATCTGGAAAACCTCAGGTCATGTGAGGTTTCCATGACCAGGGTCATGGATATCCAGTGTGCACTAGCTGGCCTGAATAGTCCCGTCCCTCAGTGGAGCTGCTGTAGATCCAATGCTGAAGGCCTCTGATAGGAAACCATCAGAACCCACAGTGCAGCTACAGGGTCCATGCTGACCTCCGGCAGCAGGATGCACCACCAGGAAGAACTCCAGCCGGGCGGAGGCAGCATGATGCCCCAGGTGGATCTGACCTGCAAACCAAGCACATGGCAGAGAACGTCCCTGTAGCCTCTTCAAGGATAATGCTTCCTGCCACGCTGCAAGTATTGCTCGGAAATGAAAAGTTTCATCTCTCGACCAAATACCACAGATCCCAGTCCGATCGATCTTCTGTTGGATCTTCTGGAAAAATAGAGAAACCACAGAGGCTGCAGCTCGTCTGTCGCCTTGTGCCTGATGCAACATCTCTATTGTCCTTCACAGTTAAAACCTACTTATCTGCATCTCTCCCCCTCATAATAAATACCTTTATATTTCCGTTTTAATAGCAGTAATATTTGCTGTATTCTCGCGGTGGAAACACTTTGACGTCGGCTGCGATTGCAAACATCTGTATTTTGCAGGTTCGTGCTTCAGTGGAGGTTCAGGTGTGTCTGTCTCTGTGTCTGTCCTCAGAACGTGCAGGAGGACGGGCAGCACGTCTGGCGTCTGAAGCACTTCAACAAGCCGGCGTACTGTAACTACTGCCACACCATGCTGCTGGGGGTCCGCAAGCAGGGCCTCTGCTGCTCCTGTGAGTCCGAGCTCGACCACCTCCTCGTCTCCATCGTCCTCTGACGTCCTCCTCCCTCCGTCTCTGTCCTCATCGTCTCTCTCTCCCTCCCTCCCTCGTTCTCTGTCCTCATCGTCTCTCTCTCCCTCCCTCCCTCCCTCGTCCTCTGCTGTTCATTAGTCTCTCTGCATCTGACTCGCGTTTAAGTGTCGGGCCTGAGTGCCTCTGAGTGGACGTTGTTTTTCAAAACGACGTCCCCACAGTCGTCATTATAAAGACATTAGCAGTCCCATTATGAGTAATTCCATTACTGATTGAATTCTGCCAGGGAGCAGTTCCCGAGGTCGGCGTCTTTGTCACCGCTGAATCAAAGAACTCCCTTATTGTCTGAAGCCATCTGTAATGTGATAACGTCTTTTATTCAATTCCAGTCTAATCTGTGTTTTTACTTCTGGTAACAAGTTTAGGATTCAAGTCAAATATAAAGCGTCAAGTTGTTTCCTGTTGTGTTTCCTGCAGTTTGCAAGTACACGGTGCACGAGCGCTGCGTCTCCAAAGACATCGCCGCCTGCATCAGCACCTACGCCAAGTCTCGCAGGAACACCAACGTAAGTACCGACCTGAACCATCTGAACCAAGTCTGTTGAACACCCCCCCACTGGCTCTAGTTCCTGTTTGACGGAGCAGCGAGGATCATGGGACGGCCGGCCAGGTCACGCGAGGTCTCTTATCTGGTTATCGTCCTCTGGATGTCAGCAGTGACGTGATCAGTAAAGTTCAGGAGGAGTTCTGCAGCTCGGGTCACATGATGCTGAGCAGAGCTTTGTGCTTTCAGTCCTTCAGAGTCTCAACCACATCCCAAACCCACAGTGACTCCTTTTGTTATATTATTATTAATGCAGCGAGTCAGTTTTAATAATCGACTGCACGTTTGAGTCCTTCATTAAAAAACAATACTAAACATTTGATATTTGCAGTCTCTCAAAATATTTGTCTCTTTGTTTTAAATCAGTTTAAATTTAAAAAATCTGTAAGTTTCTACTGTTACTCAGGAAAAACTTTTAATTTTAACTTTTTTTGGTGCCAAAACTATGAATTGTGAAAAGATCATTAATAGTAAAAAAATTTATAAAAGATTCAGTTGCAGCTTTAAACCTTGTAGTTTCGAACAAAAGGAAAATTGAAGTAACAAAGTATTTTTTATTCCTGTTAAAGCTTCACAAGGATTAAATCCTTTGAGATTGCGATAAGGAAAAGCAAGTGAACAAAGAGTAAAGAGCAGAATGAGATGAACATAATAACATGAAAATAACAAATATATAAAATTGGATTGTTCCTTTAGAGCAGAATATTGAATCTCTTGTGTTTCAGGCTATGCAGCACGTGTGGATGGAGGGAAACTCTCCCACAAAGTGCGACCGCTGTCACAGGAGCATCAAGTGTTACCAGGGCCTGACGGGCCTGCACTGTGTCTGGTGTCAGATCACTGTGAGTCGCAGATTCACTGTTCACACGCTCATCTGCACACACACACACACACACACACACACACACACACACACACACACACACACACACACACACACACACAAGCTTTATATAAAGTATGTTTAAAGCCATGATATGAAAATCAATTAAGAAAGATGAGCCTAGAACGACTGGATTTTGTATTACGCTCAGTTGTCAGTTTATGAGACGAACACAGCTCCACATCAAACAGTCCAGATATTAATCCTCTTTTCATTAAATATCATTATGTTCAGACAATGCCCAGTGGAAACGTTTTTACTGCTTATAACTGTTCTTTTCTCTCTACTCTGCCTCTTGGAAGTTTCTTTGGAGTTTAATTTGTTCTCTGAGACAGATTTCAGATGTTGTGTCGGCTCATGTGTGGGACGATGACATTTCCTATTTCCAGAATCTCAATATTTGAGACATTTGTGCATTGAGACGGAAACAGAGACTTTTTAAGGATCAGACCGAGACAAGAGGAGAGGCGGTCTCTCACCAGCAAAATTTAACCAGCTAATAAAACCTAAATCTCACGTGATCTTAATTTGAATTCAGTTGTTTCTCAGCAATAAAAGGCAAAACTAAGATGAGATCTTATTGTGAATTTTCTTTTCAGTTTCCATTTATTTGTCCACCACATTATTATTATTATGAAGGAAACAGTATCACCTCTCTAAGTGCAGGAGAACTGAACATTCATTAGAATTCTGTTGTTTTACTTTAACTTGGTGTTCCTAATAAACTGCAAACTGAGTGTACTGCACATTCCCTGGAGACTAACTCATTCATGCTTATTTACTTTCGAAAAACATATGAACTTCAAATTAATCAAAATGAAACGCTCCTATATAAACATGAACATCCTTAAATCCCTTTTCTTTACAGGGATCAGTCTCACACACCTTCACACGTGATAATGTGCTGTTCTTCTTTACGTCCACTAGATGTCACCACCGACTCGCAGCTTGCAGTCACGTTGCTGTTGAAGCAGCCTCACACACTTTCTGCTTTATTCTCACCTCAGTGTAAAACACACAAACTAACAGATAACCTCACTGATCCCATGAGTCAGTGTGAGCCTCCTGTCCGGAGAAAGAGCTCCTGAAGTGAGACGCTCCGTCCTGGTGGCGTCTCCTCCTCTCCTCAGTCCCACAGATGGATGACACCCACAAGCTCTTCTGTCTTCTGCCTCTCTGCAGCTCCACAATAAGTGTGCGTCTAATGTGAAGCCCGAGTGTGATGGAGGAGCCCTGAGGGACCACACCCTGCTGCCCTCCTACATCTGCCCGGTCGTCCTGGTGAGAACGCTCCTCCGCTCGGGCGGCACGAGTCGAGTGTAGAACGTCTCAGACCTGCGCCAAGGCCCAACAGTCCCTTTATGAAACCACATTTTAATTCAATATATCCAGATTTTGATTTGGATCTGCACCACATGACTCGTTTACACATCAGTCCCTGGAACGTCCCTGATCCACGAATTATTCCATTACACATCCTCCCACCAAGGGTCATGATAACCTCCACGTTAGATGTAAATATTCATGTAATCATCATTTGAAATATACACATACCAGTTTATTAGGTACACCTAAATACACCCAGCACACCGGTCCTGTTCTCATGCAGGTTATCAGGAAACGTGTTTATTCAGTTATTTGATCATTGTGGGGCCCATGCATGATAACATGCCTTACAAGGGCTGAACAATTTGGCAAAAATTATATTAATCATGATAAATGTCACTTTATTGTTTCTGTTCAAAGGCAGATTTTTTTGCCTAGAGTTAAGGTTGTGGTTTTTAAACTCTTCGTTATGAGCAGAGAATGATAAACAGCAAAACATCTCATGAATCAAATATTCAATATTCATCAGGAAACTTTTATAATGTGAAGAATAATATCCAGCATTCAGTTAGTGGGACGACACAGTCAGAGCAGGAACATGGAGCCCACCAGAAGTTATAAAGTGTGGCTGCAGGGGGCGCTGCTGCTCAGTAAAAGTTCCATAGTGCTCCTTTAAAGGATGGAGTGTGATTACATCCTGTTGTTTGTGAGCAGCACAGTTTCTGGCTCTTTTCAATTTTATTTGTTTGGCACCAACTCCCAGCCTCATTCCCTCACTGTGTGTGTTGTTCATGTCCACACCTCACAATGTGTGTAATGTTAAAAACAATCAGTCCTCCTCCTGTCTCAGGACCGTCACTCTGTGGTGAAGCGTGGCGAGGGGGAGTCTCCGCCCAGCACCAGCCCCGACGACACCAACCAGACGTTCAAATTCTCCCCCGGCGACGGACAACCGCTGCAGGTACAGACCCGTCCGTCCCCCGGCTGAGGCCCGCCCTCCTTCCTGTCTCCTGACTCTGTCGTTCCTTGTCTCCAGGTCACTCCTCTCCCAGGTACTCACCCGCTCCTCGTCCTCGTCAACCCCAAGAGCGGAGGGCGGCAGGGGGAGCGGTAAGTTCCTCCGGAGGTCGGCTCCAGTCATTTGACCCTCGATTCAAACCTGACATTTTAGAGGTTAAGAGTAAATAAGAAAGATTTCCTAGCTGCTTTCAGACATTTACTGAAATCTGCAGTTCCTCCGAATCATCTCCGTACACATGGTCACGTGACCTCTGCAGCAGAGTTAATACATCACTTCCTGTCTCGGTCTGCTGCCCCCAGCTGCTGCCCCCGGCTGCTCCACCGCTCAGCTGAACAATGAGGAGGATTTAATCCTGAAGACATTTTAGTTGTCAATTCAAATAATTCCATTTAATATTTTCTTTAATACTTTGTTTTCGCCTTCCCACAACACATGTTAGTGATTTGATGAGCATTTCACTAAGTCCAGTTTTTTTTTCAACGTCCAAAGTTTCCTTTTTTCCATTTATTATTAAATTATTCTTAAATTAACATAAAATAACAGTTTCTTTATCATTTAATCACTTTTCATTTAAAACTTGCTCTTTAAATTGAGTTTTGTGTGAAGTGTTGCTCCATTAAAAACGACTGAGCACTGATATATCTTACATTTGGGGGATTTGGGAGAATTCTGGACTCTTTCCTGATTCCCTCTTACTTTCATGTGAAGAGCCTTAAAGATTATTATACATCAGGAACAATATGTTTCTCCTGCCGGTCTGAGGAAGTGAAGTACAGGATCATAAGAGCTGTTTTAGATCTGCACTGAAGTCCTGATATGCACAGATATAAATATGAAACCACATTAGTATTACTCATGGACATTTTGAACACTTTTCAAACACAGAGGAACTGCTGCAGCTCCCTGACGGCTGTAATGAGCAGTGATTAAATAAATGTCATATCTTCATCACATCACTTCCCTCCACCTTCCTCACCGACCAATCACATCCTGTCGCAGCGCCCCATCCTCCAGCATCTCCATAGCAACATGCTTTTTGTTAACATTAGAAAGGAATTATCGTTTATTAATAGACGTTGCAAGATCAAAAAAAAACATTTTGTAGAGGAAATCAGAGGCTTTTGTGTTTCTATTTGCGTTTGCATGAAAACTGTGTTTGATCCGATCAGTGCAGGAACGTATCAGAAGTTCTGTAGAATCCAGAAACTCAAACGTTTCAGTGTCACAGTGGATTAGATCTTTAATCCTTTTTGTTTCTCGTCCTAATGAAACACACTGACTGGTCTCCTGTCAGGTTTCACATTCACTGCCTGATCTGTGAATGAGAGCAGTAGAGAGAGAGAGCGTGGAAACCAAAACTCTTCACTGCTCGTTCTGTCTTTCTGTTCAAGGCTGTTGCTCCTGAACGAGTCCTCTGCAGAGCGGATGATTTAAGAAGCGTGTTCACATCGTTCAGACGTCACGTCACTGCAGCTTTATGACGTTTACACCGACATGATTGACGGCAGCGGTGTTGTTTAACTCTAGATGTCTTGAACTTGAACTTTAAACAGTTGTTAAACATTGTTTGGCTGCACAACTTGTTCAAGTTAGTCTGGGAATGTGTGTTCGAGTCCCGGACCACCTCTGTATCCGGTCTGAGTGACCACATCTCAGGAGACACAGGAGCTTGGAGCTGTTTCACTGAGCTTTAGAGACCAGAGCAGTGCAAATCTGAAAGTGTCATGAAGTCAAGAACCTGTTAAATTCAGGAATTGTTATAATGACGCCAGTGACGGTCAGAGAGTTTTCACATCTTGTACGTTGGTCCTTTCCAGTCATGAACACGATATCTGAGGAACACCATGAAAGACTCCCTTCAAATTGTAACCAGTTGTCATTTGGACACAAAGATGAACTGATCAGATTTCATTGGCTGAAGTAAATGACGATCTTGTGAACATCATATTCGAGTCTGTATAAAACTGTATTTAGCCTGGAATTAGATCTAGTTCATAATGTGCCCATTGTGGGACTCAGAGGAAAAGTTCAACCCGTTCACCTTGTGTCTGGAGGACGAGCAGGACAGAGCAGCTGAGGGAGACGTCAGCAGCAGGAGCAGAAAAAACAGATAAAGTAAACACAAAGAAAAGGTGGAGGCGCTGAGGTGGAGCGAGACACGATGAGGGAACAGGTGGACGTGCAGAGAGACCCGTGATTGGACGGCTCAGGTTACTGCCGGGGCAGTGAGTGATGGCCGAGCAGGTGGAGAGTGAATCACTGAATGAATGAATCCAAATAAAATCAGTACATGAAATGAAATATATTTGCTGCAATGAACACATTCATTAGTTTTTACAGAAAAACATTCAAAGATATATTAATTTGACACAAGGATCTGAAACCTGTAGAATTTGAAATATGGTCAAAGCTAAATTAAATAAAACTTTCTAAAATGATTTAAAAAGTGAGAAATAGGGTTTTCTGATTTTAATCATATGCTTTTCTTCATTTGGAAAGGACTAAATAAATAAAAATGTTTCATTATTATTATTATTAGCAAATTGTTTATTCTGGTCCCTGTATTTCATGTGATTCCTCCTCTGGTTCTTCTCTCAGGGTGCTGAGGAAGTTCAGGTACCTGCTGAACCCCCGGCAGGTTTACAGTCTGGAGCGAGAGGGGCCGATGGTCGGGTGAGTCGCTGATTCATCCTCTCACTGTGTTTATTAAAGAGATCAGTGAACTCCCAGGACACTTCTTACTCAAAGCGCTAGAAAGGTGATTTACAAGAGTTTTAGTGGAAGACCCAAATTTATTTTTTACTTACTTAAACAAATGTATGGGCTGTAAGGCTCATTAGTGAACTAATTTCTTCATTAAAGATTCATCATGTTGTGTTTGGGCTTTAGAGATACAGGCCTGCAGCAGCCGGTTAAGAACTCCACACACAGCATCTTTTAAAGGATAAATCACTGATATACAGAGCCAGACACACTGAGCTAAAGCTCTAATTTACTAATAGGTGATTAATACCACAGGAGGGAGGATATTCCTGTTATAGTTCAGTCGGGGAGCAGAGCTGTTAAACCACCTCTCTGTCCTCCATGTCACACTGACCTGCTGCGGAGGTCGAGGAAGGGGATTGAGAACACTGCGTTACTGCTGTGGTTTGTGTCTGACCTCCTGACACACACACACACACACACACACACACACAGACACACACAGATACACTCTTGTACGTCAGAGCTCGCACTCTGTAATGAATGCTGTAACACCTTCTTACCATTCACAGAAGAAGGTAAAAAATAAAAAGCCCCACACAGCACAATTGCTGCAAATGCTTTACCTTGAAGGTGACGCTCTCCCCTCGCCATCCTTTCACCTCCATTTGTGTAAATCAGTCTCTCTCTCTCTCTCTCTCTCTCTCTCTCCATCCCTCTCTCTGCCCACCAGAGCCCACATAGGAGAAGCGACCCGATGACACACTCAGGTCTTAGGGGAGAAATCTGCAGATGATACACTTGATGCTTTAAACCATCGTCTGTAAACTTTAATATCCAGATTCCCTCGTGTTGTTCGCTGAAAGTCGGGTCAAGAACACTCAAGCGTTTTGTTTTTTTTTCGCCTCCGTTCATCTGTAGTTTTGTGGTCGCTGCGTTTCTCTTTCCATTCATGCTTTTCCCTTTCTCTTGAACCTGTGTCGTGACGGTAATCATGTAATTATTAATAAAGACGCTGCTTTGTCGTGCTCTTCAAGTGCTCACGCTCTTTTATTCCGATAACAAGAGTCTGAGAGCTGCGGCGTCTTTTATTCCCGCCCCGAATGAGGTGATGTAACCGTGTCATAGCACAAGTGATGGTAAACACCGAGGCCCTTGGTCTCTCGTTAACTCAGCTCCACTCGATGCTACCAGGGGCTCCCTAACAACGGGCTCAGCTGGGCTCTGAGGTGAGAGCTGGTTTACTCTGGAGAAATTTGTTTAGGGCAATTAGCTCGATGTGCTTCCAGGCGTGGTTTCAGATCTTCCATTAATGTAAAACCGGCGTTTGTTTCTCCGACGCTGTCACACAATGATTTCCATTAGAGACACAGGAGCTAAAACCAAGTGTTTGAGACAGAGGCTGAAAAGAGGAGCTACTGCGATGGACAGTTTTCTGAATATTAGAGAATTAAACTAATTAAAATGATCAACCTGAAGCAGAATCTCTCTCCTTTCACCATATAACAAGTAATGAATAAACTGAATGCACCTCCGCACACACCTGCAACACAGCGTACCTCTGGGCTTCATAACCTTTTTTAAAACGTGGTCTGCAGGCCGTCCCTGTGCAGGACCAGGTGGCGGCTGTGAAAGGGGCTGGTGGCCCGTGTGCAGCTGTCTCGTGACGGGGGACAGATGAAAGCTTCTGTCGACACCTTTGTCCCAACGCAGATTAAACGTCTCTTTGAAGGGCGCGCACTCTGTGACCACTCTGTGACTGTGGAGAGGAGGCACATTGATTTAACACTCTCTCTATTCCCCTCTGTGTCTTTCTGCCATTTTTCCATTAAATAATTCAGACATTAGAAAATCTCTATGGTCACCGTGATGGGTAAATATTCATCCTACACGTTGACACTGTAAAAAAAACACCGGGATCTTCTTTTCTTTCAGGCTGAACTTTTTCCACGATGTCCCTGATTTCCGGGTGCTGGCCTGTGGAGGGGACGGCACCGTGGGCTGGATCCTCGACTGCATAGGTGCGCTTCTATTTATTAATCTTTAATAAACATGTCATCTGTCAGGGAGTCAAGGTCAAGACGAGCAGCGGTTAAAGTAAAAACGTCTAAGCTTTAATCACAAGAAGGGACAAATAACACAAAAACATACTTCAACACAACAAACCGATTAAAAACTGAATCACATGTTAAAGCAACGACGCATTAAACCTGATTTTCTTACATAGTTTATTTCCACGTCGATGCCATTGGACATTTCTTTTTATAGGATCTCTCCAGTTTGTTACGACTTGGATCACTTTATTCTCTTTATGGCCCCCCCAACATCTTTGCTGTAGTGAAACTGCATAGACCTGTGCCATCTATAAAAATAAAGTCTGTCGGGGCAACAAATAGCAACAGTCAGCAGATCGGACGAGTTGTAAACAAAAGCCTGGGTCAGCCAAACTTTATTTGCAGGAGAAATAAAAGTGATGAGGTGTAATTATGCACACATCACATTTACTGTGGTGCTGCTTCTGAAAAACAGCATCAATGAAAACGACTCTAAGCCATAATGTTATGAATGGTTTATGAATGAATGACTCTGGTGAATGAAGCATTAGAAATCACAGATAGAATTTACAATTCTATTTTAAACAGTTTGAAGAACAAATTCCCGGCTTCAGTTGGACATAACAAACTCGTTATTATCAGATATAACCACAAAACAGTTTAACTCTCTTAATTGAGTTGTCTGGAAATCAGTAATTTACTTTGATGAACTTCACAATCTGGTCTGATCGTCTTAGTTGTGTCACCTTTTCACCAAACATTCATTATTAATATTATAAGGTCGAAACAACAAAAGAATGATTTGTGCTAAACTCTGTCTTTTCCTTGAGTTCACCCATCGTCGTCTCAAGGTCTGTTCAACCAGGCTCATACAACCTCGACCTGTTTGTGTTGCAGACAAAGCCAACTTCGCCAGGCACCCCCCGGTGGCCATCCTCCCTCTGGGCACCGGCAACGACCTGGCTCGCTGCCTACGCTGGGGAGGAGGTGAGACACTCTATCATCTGTGTGTGTTTTGTGTAACCTTCCAAGCTATGACCACACATGCATACATTAAATTAGTTTTTGTGACAAGCTGTTGGCTGTTTTTTAAGGACGTGTACAGTTGTGTGTCATCTGCGTAGAAATGTGGTGAGATGTTATGAGTTATGTGTTCAAAAGGTAACATGTACATGGTGAACAAAACGGGTCCCAGGATTGATCCTTGTGGTTTCCCATGAAGTAGATTTACCAAACTCAACCTGTGCAGACAAATATAGTTTATTTGTATCCATAAATACATATGACATTATACATATTCTCAATTTTGTTGGAAGTTTACCTCGACACAAATTGTGTCAGGTTGAAGATTAGAGAAAGGTGCATAAACCAAAGCACAAAACATCTTAAATATTTGATGCGCTCAGTTTTGGGCTGCACATTTCTGGCAGTTTAAATATAAAATCGCTGTTAAAAGCTGATATGGAAATATGGAGCTGCCTGAGAGTAATATTAGATCCATTTTTCTCACCTCAAAAGGAAGTCAAAGAGGAAATCATGACGTCAGTGTGTTGAAGAAAGACCTCGAGGGTGAACCACAATCATTTATGGATTTCTCGTTTCCCTCTTGTGCTTCAGGGACATGTTAGATTATCTCCTCTCGACTCATTAAAGAGAAAAACAAACACGTGTGAAATGCGATGAGACTTCACGTCGGTCTCAACTCTGCTCGTGTTCATTCCGGGGCTTAAAGAGCGAGTGTAGTTTCAGTCTCTGAAGAACATTCGGATGCAAAACGCCGGAATGTGTGTGTGTATCAGGGAAATGAAAAGATGGGAAGAGGAATGTGGGAGCTCTTGTGTCAAATTAAAAACTGTTAATATGCAAAGCGCTTGTGCTGTAAATCCTCTGCCAGCCATTGATTTGTTGTAGTACTTTGGGCAAATGATCAGAACGGCTGTGACTGCTTGATTGTTGCTGCCGGAGCGGCGCAGCAGGACACTTCACCAGGAGCATGAATGACATTCTGTCAATAAACCACACACATCCACGAGCTCTGGGACTTTAGTTGAATAGATCACGTTTCCCGAAAGTAAAACCTGGGGGGGAAGGAGCTGGAGTCTCTGCAGCTATTTACCTTAACGAATATTCACTTTGTCAGAAGGTGCAAGTGAGACGGATCTGAACGATGTGACCGTTGTTGCTCGAGGGAGGAAGACATCGGTCGGTTTGTTGGTCCAACACTTCAGACTCAAGTTGAGCTGCAACTACCAAGTATTTTTGATCTGTCCATAAGTCTTCTATCAACTGGAAAAAAGCTCATCATAATATTCCTCTTTCCAAACAACATATCCAGTTTACAACTTTTGATCAGGTATTGGTTGAATATTCAGCTCTAACACAAAATCTCTTGGTTAAAAACACTTTAATGTCTGAAATTTAGGTTTTACTCAAACCTCACAAGATTTGACCAACTCGAGAATAAACCCTTGTTTTAGTTCGGCTGAAGATAACGATTATTGGATCATTATCAATTGTCTATCAGTTATTGGTTTTGTATATGAACTGTCAGAAATTGGTAAAGAAAAGACATTTTTCTTGTTTTATTCAGTTCATGATCACAATGATAGTAAATGTTATGACCCTCACATTTAAGAACCCACTACTGTGAATGGCACCACACTGGAAGGCAGGGTGTTGTCATAAAGAGAAGGTCGATACGAGAGAGTTTAACTATGGAAGTGATGATGCACATGCTCGGTATTTCCAGGAAGACGTTTAATTTAATTTACTTGTATATTTAGTTTAAGAACAGAGCAGGAGTAGAAGTGTGTTGTGGTGACTTCTGTGGGATGTGGAAGTATTCCCTGTCACATGTGGTCGATTTGAACGTGCTTCACACCCGACGCTGCCAGTGAGCTCGACCTCATTAATGCCTCGTGCCCTCGTGACACCCTTTGAACACACAGTACTTCCACCACTGATCGGTATGAAGACGGCTCCCGGGGGTTGTGAGGACTGGGCTGTATCCTGGGTTCAGGGAAGGAGGGGGGGCGGCCTGTGGTAAATTAGAAATCGCCTCATTCCTGAGCTTCTTTTTAACTTTATACCAGAGAGTTGATTCTCTCTGTGCATGTTCACCCTGGACGTGAAGGTTGCGGCCGCGTGGGATTGTTCAACATCTCATTTCAGAAACCTGGACGTTAATCTGCGGCTCCGACGGCCTCCACTCTCCTCTGAAGGTTTCCCAGATGATTTAGAAACATGGCCGAAGGGTTCTGCTCCCTCTCAGAGCTTTAGAGAGGCTGGACGCTGTCGCTGGGCAGGAAGTCTTGGCTTTAGTCTCAGTCCATAAAAAAAAAAGTGCTGGACGGGTTTGAGGTCAGGAGAAAGGTGAGGACTGAGATGTACTTTGTTGAAAAAGTTGAATTCGTTTTCTCTGAAGGTTACGAAGGCGGCAGTTTGCTGAAGTTCCTGCGGGACATCGAACACAGCACGGACATGGTGCTGGACCGCTGGACCATCGATATCGTCCCCGATGACAAGGAGGAGAAGGGAGACCCCGTCCCCTACAGCATCGTCAACAACTACTTCTCCATCGGCGTGGTAAGGAAACCTAAAGTTTATCATTGCTGCAGCTCCTCTTTTCAGCCTCTGTCTCAATCAGTTGGTTTTAGCTCCTGTCTCTTTAAGACCCCCCTCCTGATATGATTGGTCAGCTGGACGCTCTGCTGTGATTGGCCGACCACTTCCACAAATGTCGGCCCTCCGCTCTTGCGTTACGATTAGGGATAGGCATAATTAATCGATGATCGAATAATTGATCATTAAGAATTTCGTCGAGGACATTATTTTTTCATTTAGGAAAACTATTGCATGTTCGCTATGTGTAGCGAGGATGTTAGCAGCTGTAGCAAGCAGCCCGGTGCTAGCCTCCGCTCCGCTGCTCGGCTTCATGTCCGCACACGGACCGTCAGTCCACGTGGACGGGAACCCGGACAGACCCGGGTCTGGGTGAGGGGTTCCGGGAGTGAGGGCGTGACAACAACCGGACTGAGAGGTCGAGAACCGTCAAATCGAGCTAGCTGTCAGCGACTAGCTGCTGCGCGCTCATCGGGGCTAAAGAGTACAGCAGCGCATATTTTCACGTGTAACCATTGAACTGATCCTGTTTAACTGCTACAAGAGTTCAT